>NC_050574.1:294149854-294233000 GCF_011100635.1 Trichosurus vulpecula | reverse complement strand
CTTAAGTTGTGCTTTATATAGATCTTTGAACTCCTAATTCACAATGATTTTCTCACTTTTGAAGGTTAGCATGATTTTTGTTATGTACCATGATCTTAAATAAGGACATTGGTACTTGCAAATATTTAAATTATCAATGTTCTAGTGAATTGTTTTGTAATTTAAACATTTGCATGTTATACAGTATATTAACTGAATTTGTATCCTTACTATAGCATACAGAACACAAATGAGTGTGACTGATCTTGCCAAACTCTTCAGCCTCTGTGTCTCAGTTCTTTTGTTCAGAAATAGGATACTAAAGGTTTATTTTCATGACTATGTTTTGACAGTAATGGAAAGCATATGTTAAATGGATTGAAGAACTTAAACAGGACTAAACCTGTCATTGTATTACGTGCCCAGTTATGGTGATCAAAGCATTATTTTTTATTAGCTAGAATTTTTAGAGCCTTGCAAAATTATACTTTTCCTGGTTTGCTCCTGTGACCTCTGGGAAAAAAGTATTCATGAATTTAAGTCACTTGTCTGTCAGGTTTTTATTGGTGACTTACAACCAGCTCACCTCTATGCTTAGTGCTGGGGCGGGGGGAGAGGTGTCTTGAAAAAGACAAATTTGTTTGGGGAAATGAGAGAAATAATTAAAAGAGCAATAAGAGAATATACGTACAAAGTTAATCCTGTAAGTGGTCTAATATATACCCTAAGTGCAATTAGAGTTGGTGAAAGGAAAGGTATCTGAGGCATTTATAATATAAAAAAGGAATCCTGGGAGTTCATAGAAGCAGGTTATTGGGGCAAATAAAGTAACTTTTATTTCTAAATATCAGTTCATTTTTTCTGCAAATAGAGAATGTATGTTTTCCAATTTCCTGTGAAATTTTAGAAAGTAATCCTAAAGCAACTTGCTTTTTCATCATTATTGATATTCCAGATTGAACATTAAAAATGTTTTAGACTCTGACTTGGGTTGGCCTGTAATACTTACTGTTAGACATCACTTACATTATTTCTTTTTTTTTCTTTTATTTTATTTAATGTATTTAGCTTTCAGCATTGATTTTCACAAGAGTTTGAATTACAAATTTGCTCCCCATTTCTACCTTCCCCCCCACTCCAAGATGGCGTATATTCTGGTTGCCCTGTTCCCCAGTCAGCTCTCCCTTCTGTCACCCCACTCCCCTCCCATCCCCTTTTCCCTTCTTCTCTTGTAGGGCAAGATAAGTTTCTATGCCCCATTGCCTATGTATCTTATTTTCTAGTTGCATGCAAAAACTTTTATTTTTTTGTTTTGAACATCTGTTTTTAAAACTTTGAGGTCCAAATTCTCTCCCCTCTTCCTTTCCCACCCACCCTCCCTAAGAAGTCAAGCAATTCAACATAGGCCAAATGTGGATCATTATGTATAACCCTTCCACAGTACTCATGTTGTGAAAGACTCACTATGTTTTGCTCCTTCCTAACCTATCCCCCTTTATTGAATTTTCTCCCTTGACCCTGTCCCCTTTTGAAAGTGTTTGTTTCTGATTACCTCCACCCCCATCTGCCCTCCCTTCTATCATCCCCCCTTTTTTTTATCTTCTTATTCCTCCTATTTCCTGTGGGGTAAGTTACCCAATTGAGTATGTATGGTATTCCTTCCTTGGGTCAAATCTGATGAGAGCAAGAGAGCAAGATTCACTCATTCCCCCTCACCTGACTTCTCTTCCCTTCCTACAGAACTGCTTTTTCTTGCCACTTTTATGTGAGATAATTTACCCCATTCTGTCTCTCCCTATCTCCCTCTCTCGATATATTCCTCTCTCATCCCTTAATTTTATTTTATTTCTTTTAGATATTTTCCCTTCATCTTCAACTCACCCTGTGCCCGCTCTCTCTCTCTCTATACACACACAGATACATATATACATACATACACACTCACATATACATATATATACATAAACATATATATATGTGTGTGTATATACATATATACATACATATACACATATACATACATACATACATACATACATATATATATATTTATATTTATATGAATATTCCCTTCAGCTACCCTAATACTGAGGTCTCATGAATCATATACATCATCTTTCCATGTAGGAATGTAAACAAAACAGTTCAACTTTAGTAAGTCCCTTGCAATTTCTTTTTCTTGATTACCTTTACATGCTTCTCTTGATTCTTGTGTTTGAAAGTCAAATTTTCTATTCAGCTCTGGTCTTTTCACTGAGAAAGCTTGAAAGTCCTCTATTTTATTGAAAATCCATATTTTGGCTTGGAGCATGATACTCAGTTTTGCTGGGTAGGTGATTCTAGGTTTTAATCCTAGCTCCATTGACCTCTGGAATATCGTATTCCAAGCCCTTCGATCTCTTATGTAGAAGCTGCTGGATCTTGGATTATTCTGATTGTGTTTCCACAATACTCAAATTGTTTCTTTCTGGCTGCTTGCAGTATTTTCTCCTTGATTTGGGAGCTCTGGAATTTGGCGACAATATTCCTAGGAGATTTCTTTTTGGGATCTATTTGAGGAGGCGATCGGACTTACATTATTTCTTAATGGATATAACATTTTTTAATTTTTAGCTTGTCATAATGTTTTATAGTTGTCTTAAATTGTTTTTTTACTGTTTTCCATTATTTTTATAGTAAAAACTTTATATGGGTTTGACGTTTCAAGTTTACCATTAAGAAGTATCGTTTTAAACAATATAACATTGTTTAAAACTTAGTATTAGATGTGAATGTCATGATTTTAGCTTGCGACCACTGATTTCCCTCCTTCAATATATAAAATTTGGAATTAACATCTGCTTTTTGATGTTTCACTTTAGTTGTAGCTTTTAAATGCAAGAATGTGTATTTTAATCTATTTTAGGGGCTGTTTTCTTACCTCATCCCTGATTGGCACACTTGCACTAAGCCTTACAATACCTCTGACCATAATAGCTGATATGTGCTTGCAAAAGGTAAACTATCATTTATTGATTAATGATATATTATTAAAATGGACTTGATCAATAAAATGTGTCATCATTAGAAACTTTACATCAATATTAGTTTGAAAGATCAATAATGTACCTAACATTTTTCTTTTAATAAAGTTAGTTGATATTAGGTGGTCCTATATAGCTGTTATAAAATAGGAGATAGGGAAGAATATTGCTTTTTCCTATTGTGGAATGGAAGATGACATTTTAGGGCTTCTAGCCCATCTTCCTCATTTTATGGATGAGGGAACTTAGGTACACAGAGATTAAATGATTTTTGTCCAAGGTCATTACGGGCAGTGACTTGCAGTGCTGGATTTGAACCCACATCCACTGTTCTTTTCTTGCTTACCATTCTCCATCTGTGATTATAGATTTTTAAAATTTGGTAAGTTACTTTTAAAATAACAAATTTCAGATAGTGAAAACATGAGCTTTCTCTATATTTTATAAGGGGTCTCCAGTGGAGAGTAAATTAGTAACTAAGGCAGACAAGCATGTCTTTAAAATTATTTCAGAAACATTCAGACCAAAAATATTATCAGTTCTGAAGTGCAAAAACTCTGAATTCTTCATCTTCAGACCAATGTAGTAGTTATGGTAAGTAGCAATATGCTCATTATAGGAGAAATCTATTAAAAATGAAAATTAATTTTATCTATTAACTCTCTCATATTTGTTTTGTGGAGGTCTAGCCTGTTTTTTAACCTTACAAGGCTGAAGAGCTATATGTTATCCTTCCCTTCTCTCCTCAGTATTATTTCTTCTAGACTGAGAATGAAAAGAATATCAAATGTTAGCATCAGAGTTCACTGAACAAGGGTTTTGTGTAGAAAAAAAAGAATCTATTCTACTTTGTTCTTCTCTTACCCCTATCCCCAATACTGATTTGAGTATTATAGTTGTTTTTCAGTGACTGGCTTTTCCTTTGTTCTATTCTAGGTCATCCTCCAAAATTTATCACCTACCTGTCTACTGGCTAGTCTTAGTGGCTAAGTGGATGGAGTGCTGGGCTTAGAGTCAGGGAGACCTGGCTTCAAATCCATCTCCTAATACTTAGCCTTTTTTTGCCTCAGTTTCTTATCTGTAAGATGGGGATAATAATTATAGTACCTGCTTTCCAGAGTTGTTAGGATCAAATGAGACAGTAGTTGTAAAGTGCTTAGCACAATGCCTGGCACATAGTAAATGTTATATACGTGTTAACTATTGTGACGACGATGATGATGATATTGATGTTTCCTCCAAAAGCAAACGTATATATGAACAAAAGAAATTCTACTCTGAATTTTCCTACAATAATAACAACAGCAACAATGCTACAATAACTCATTTTAAACAATTTTAAAGTATTTTCTTAACCCCCTGCCCATCCCACCCTACCTCGCCCTTGCAAGTACCTAGTAGGTAGGACAAGTAGTGTTATACCTGTTGGAAAAAATGTCCAAAGTGACATAAAATGTGTCAGATCTAAGTTCAGAATCCATGTTTTCTGAAGTTCTAAACTCTTTAGAAAAATTAAAATCTGCCTTCTTTCCCTTCTACCTTTCCTCCAAAACAAAACCCATTACACATGTGCAGTCAAACAAAACAAATTCCCTCATTGGCCATGTTAAAAATAAAAAGCCTCATTTTGTACTCCATCACCTCTTTCTCAGGAGATGTGGTACTTTGTTTCATTGTGAGGTTTCTGGAATCATAGTTGGTCATTGCAGTGATCAGAGTTCCTAAGTCTTTCAGTCATTTGTGTTTATAATATTGTTAGGTTATAAATTACTCTTTTGGGTCTACTCACTTTAATCTTCGTCAGCTCATAAAAATTTTCCCTCGTTTCTCAAAGACTTTTGCTTCTACCATTTCTCCTAGCATAGTAGTATTCCATCACGTTTATATATTATAGCTTGTTAAGCATTTCCTCAATTGATGAGTATCCCATTATTTTCCAGTTCTGTGCCACTGCAAGAAAATCAGATACACACACACACACACACACACACACACACACACACACACAGCCACACACAGCTTTTTTTCCCCCTCTTTCTTTTCTCAGGGGCATAGATCAGTTAATGGTTTCTCTACATCAAAAAGGGCATGCACAGTATAATAGCTTTTTGGGCGTGGTTTCAAATTACTTTCAAGAATTGGCTGGACCAGTTCACAGTTCCATCAGTAGTACTTTAATGTACCTATTTGCCCTTCCAGAATTTATGGTTTTCCTTTTTTGTCAACTTTGCCAATCATGATTAGTATGTGAATTTTTCTAATAGTGATTTATATCACCTTTTTCATATTGCTATTGATAGCTTGGATTTCTTCCTCTTAGAAGTGCCTGTTCATATACTTTGATTATTAATTGGGGAATGGCTCTTGTTCTTAAAATTTCAATCTGTTCACTATGTATCTTCGAAATAAGAACTCTTAGCAGAGAGATTTTCTGTGAAGATTTTTTTTTTCCTACTTACCTGCTTCTCTTTTAAGTTTGGCCACATTGCCTTTGTTTGTGCTAAAACTTAAATTTTATGTAGTTAAAAGTGTCTTTTTTTTACCTTCTGTGAACCTGTCTTGTTTGGTCAAGAGCTCTTCCTCTATGCATATATCTGATGAGTATTTTCTTCCTTATTCCTAATTTGTTTATGACATCACTCTTAAGTCTCAGTTATTAAGCTATTTGTCAAAGGTTAAACCCCTTTTAATGTAACATTTAAGATTTACAAATATTTATTAATGTTTTCTCCCTATGAGTACTTGGACTTATCTACAAAATGGGGATAAACAGCTTTTGAACCTTGACTCATTAGAAAAATATAAGCTGTTATAAACACAATATATGCCCAAACAACTGGAAAATGTATAAAGTCAGAATGAAGGGACTTAAGTTTCCTGCTCAGTTTGCTTTAAAATATTCCTAGTAAGAGGAGTGATGATGTATCACTGGCTATTTTTCCTGACTTAAAAGTTTTGAAATGAAACATTGTGTACTTTCCAGCAGAGGGAGCCTTACCTATGAATATAAGCCTTACATCCTTAATTGTTTGCAATCTCAAAGAGCAAGCAGAGCTTTTTTCCTTTTTTTTTATTTTATAGTTGAAATCTTTGTTTTCATAATAATTAAGCTTCAGTGTATTATATATAAATTCCACACTTAAAATCCTACTGGACAACTATGGAAATTATGCCTCTTCTTTCTCTTGCTCTTCCCATGTGTAAATTAGTTAATGGTGTTTGTAGCAAAACTATACCTAAATTTGGTATGAAAAAATGGGTTTAATGTGAATTTCTTGTCACAGGTTTTGCTGGTTAGATGGCTAATAACATCTTAATATTTTAGCTATTTAACTTCTGTATTTCTTTTTAAAATGCTATTTTAATTGAAATATTTTCCATGAGATACTTAATCTAAGCCATTTTCAGTCAGAATTAGAACTAATAGTATATCATAGCTGCTTTATGAAAAGAACAGTTAAGCTTTTAAGAAAAATTTTATTTCATTTCTTTTATTAAATTAAAAATTGTTATACCTAAGTAATATAATTTTGATAACTAATACTAAGACACACAACAGCTTTTAGCCAAAAGATGATTCTTAGAGTTAGCCTAAGAACAAGGGAGAAGAACAGTCAAGAAAACCAGTAAGTGAGAAATGAAAGGCACTAGGGAATGAATGTGAAGTGTGGTGTGTGGATCAAAGGTTACAGGAAGCTATAGGAAAAGTATTACTGTTCTCTTGGATAGCTGACTTCTCCTTTCTTTCAGTCATTTGGTACAGCTATCAATCTTTAGAGGATAGTGGTTATATGAAGAAATCATCAGATTACCTGGATTTTTAAGGTTAAAAATAATAAAATTAGGTGCTTTATATTTTCTTCTTGGTATTAAACTTATCCATGCCAGTTTCCATAAATGAAAACTTAAATTTAAGAAGTAAGTAATTGTGGCAGTAATAAATGAGTTTTCTTAATTTCTTTTTCCAGGTGCAATTTTCCTGGTTATTTTTTGCAGGTGCTGTCCCTGTATTTTTTTCATTTTTCATTGTAACTCTCCTATGCCATTATAATAACTGGGATCCAGTGATGGTAGGAGTCAGGAGAATTTTTGCCTTTATCTGTAGAAAACATCGAATTCAGAGGTAATTTTTTTTTAAAGGAAAGATCTGTTTTTTAACCATAACATTGGTTCTCTACCAATAGGATGGCCATACAAGCCTAGCTAAGCTTTTAGAGCTTTTGTGAAGAGTAGTTAATGATTGTACTTAATATGAATAATCTGCAGGATAAACTAATAATGGTAAACTTATTAGTAGGCATGTTTTCTTTTGGTGTTTAATAAACTCTTAGCTTAATAAATTTTTATTTGATTACTAGAGAAAAAAACAATTTTGTTATAGTTAATTTAGACACAGAAACTTTACTAAATAGGATAGAACTCTTTTTATGAAACTTTTTTAGTTACTCTGTATAATTATTTGCTTTTGTTTTTTTCTAAGAGTCCCAGAAGATAGTGAACAGTGTGAGAGCCTCATTCCTTTGCACAGTGTTTCTCAGGAGGATGGAACTATCTGCTGTTCATAAATAATAGGTATGCCTTTGAAAAAAATTGTCTGTATTCATTATATATGAGCTGACATTAATAGTGTTTAAGTGTTGTAGTTTCCCAATACAGAATAGATTTCCCATTCATTTATTTCTGGTAGAATTATCTGATTTACTTTTTGTGACTAGCATCACAATAAGACTAACAACATCCATCTGGGGCCAATTGTCTTTTTCTTTTTTTTTTTTTTATTAGTATACCATTTTAAAATTAAATGTGTTTTTCTCTGCTGTGATTTTTCTTTTGCCAGCCCCATTATCACACATACTTCCTACCTATCTGAGCAAACCTGTGGATTTTGATGATTGTTATCATCAAAACTAAGTGGGGCAGAGAAGGCTGAGAACAGTATAATTATGGAGCATAGAGTAGAACACATGGGAAAAAGAGATTGGTTGCATGGATGCAGAGAGAAGACATGATGAACACCTGTTCATTTTGATAGGTTAGGCTGACTAGAGTGTTTCAGCTTTTAGAATTCTTCTCAGGACTCAATTGCAGTACTTTATAGTAGTCCAGTGTGAGAATTGCTAGTGAAATATAAGCAATATTTAGTTTCAGCATTAGAATTTTTTTCTAATAAAATCTATTCTAACATAGTTTTTACAATATAAAAGGTTAAGGATCATGAAAATTATAATCTAATGATAATGTTTTCTATTTATTTTTAGCTTGATGATGAAGCATTATACAGCGAAGAGACAATCTCCGACAAGGTTATATAGAAAAAAAATATTTCAGTGCCTACTCCAGATTTAAAATAATAGTTTCAGTTCTTTGAAACTCTAAAATACATATTTTCTCCTCATTCTTGTTTTGTTGAGTTTTATAATGAACTATTTTGCTACAAATATATCACTACAAGTATAGGACATTCCAGTCCATCTAAAGAACCAACTTGCCTTACGGATCTCATGGGGTTCAGTTGGTGAAATCATCAAGGAAGAAAATGCTGATGTTAAAGAGACTTTGTTTTTACATTTTTGTTAAATGCTGGACTGTGGGGCTATATGTAAGAAATCATTAATGTCTGTAGATTAGTGTTTGTTTTAGGGGAGATGCAAAAGGCTCAGGTGCCTTGTAGGTACAGATTATATTTTTGTGTTGTGTAAACCGTTGAATATAAACACCACAGAAATCTAGTTTAATTTATGAAATAATACACTTTTGCAAATCTGAGATTGAAACAAAATCTTTGGAACAGGATCTTTTGTTCTCTTACACTACATATACTGTTATCTTTGTAAAATTTTTCCGTAGCATTATGTGCTTTGTGTGTTATAAATTTGACGACCCAGAGCAAGTTTTTAAAGGGGAAATAGTATTATAAGAAGGAGGATTAAGTACTTCTCAAGATTATTGATAATGTAAACTTGACTTGGTAAGCTGTGCTATAGATGGAAAGAAATGGTCACTTTTCAATGAAGAAATTTTCATAATGGAATAATTTAGATTGACGTGATATGGCCCATTATTAAAATAAAATATTGTTTAAACTTATTTGTATGTATGTGTATTACAAATGAGTCAAGCAGTTACTAGTTTTTCCACAAGCTTAAATGTGTCCATTTATTGTAGAACTATAAACCACCTCCTTAGTTTTGTATTTCTAAATAAGCTTTTAAGCAATTAAGCGGAATTGAGAGAGAGACCAAAAAGGGATTCTGTCATTTGAGGGTTTTGTTTGTTTTCGTACTTTAATAAAAAACCCACTAAGATAAAATTGTACACAAAACATTTAGCCCTTAATGTGACTTTAGATTCTTGAATGTATCTGCTATGCAACTGCTTCTGACTCTAACCACTATAGATGGCAGTGAATGAATGAGTCTTCTGATATTTCCATGCTTATGACTAATAAATAACCCCATTCCCATTTCAAGCTTTTAAGGAAGGTAATTTAGTTTTCATTAAAACTACTTAACTAGATTGACATTTTAAAATTCATTTCATAGTAATGTTACTTTAACCTGCCTCATTTAAGTTCTAAAACTCTTCGTGGCAGTGGGAGAATAAGAAAAAGCTCACCCCCCAGTTCTAAACATTATTGTTATGTTACTGAAAGTATTTTTACATCATAATAGTCAGACTATTTGTTCTTTAATGTAGCATCATGGGTAAATATTTGCCCACTTTCTCAGAACTAATGAAAGTTCTTGGCAGCCCAAATTAAATTGATTTTGGTTCTTTTTATCATCTTTTTAGATTGTGTATCTGGGGGAAATGAAAAGTTTTTTGCTTTTTAAAGTACTTTACTTTAGGATCATCAGGGACTAATTTAGGCTTAGCATTATTTAGCACACACTTCTCATCTATCTTGCTGCCGATCTTTTATTTCAGAAATACTTTTGCCAAAGCCAGGTAGGGCTAGAAAGAGGAGGTACAATTAACAATTAGAAGATTGGTCTGAATCTGGTGAATGTGTTAGTGAAGGAGGCAGAAATGACATAACTTAAATGAAGTTTGGTGATATTTCCTTATTTGCTCATGCTTATCAACTAATCAGACTGATTTTATAACTATAGTTTGGCAGTGGATATTTATTCTCATAGATAAATGAAGACATTTAAAATGCTTGTTCAGTCCTGAGAAAGAGACAAAGACATACTAAATTCTCCAATTGCTTTGCTTCTTTCTAAAGAGGAAAAGTCGTTCCAAGGGTACTCTTTTTTATAGATTAGGGGTTCTTTTGTAGACCCCTTTGGTAGTTTGAAGAAACCTATGGACCTTTTCTCAGAAAAATGTTTTTAAATGCAGAATGTAAAATACATAGGATTACAAAGGAAGCCAGCTATTGACATAACTATCAATATATTTTTTAAAAGTTTACAGACCTCAGGTTAAGAAGCTTTGATCTGGATGAACAGGTAGCTTATTGGCATTTGCCTCTCTCACTCAGTTTCTCTCCTTTGTTGTTGAATTGTTCTCCATTGGTATAGCAGTTTACTTTTGTAAAATTGGAGAGGGGAAATGTGTGAAGAGACTTTATCTTTTCCCGCTAAGTGTCTAGCCAACAAAAGAATTTGTGTGTGTGAGCAATTTTATTTCTGTTTCTGAATAGGGGAAAGATAGAGACCTACCTGTGGAAATTATAGTAGCCAAGTCTCATGTTCATGATAAATGTCAGCTTGGGAGTTGGTGACAATTAAATGACTAGACACACTCATCCTCTAGTTGTACAGGCTGCCTCTTCTAATTTCTGCTGATCCATGTTTAGCCTAATAGTACAGAGATAGAAGTTTTGTAGTTTTGTTACCTTGAGTTAGCTTTCTTTTCCTCTTTCTATATGTAATTTAAATGTCATTATTATATAATATTTTAAAAATCTGGCCTTGATCCAAAAGCTTGCTAGTTCTTGGGACTAAGAAAGACTTTTTGTTTCAAATGAGCATTCAAATCTGAAGGAACTGCAGTGAGGCTTTTTTTAAGGAATCGTAATATGTGTGTGCCTTGCAAAGCTAGGAAATGCCATTAGGATATATTGGCAACCAACTACATATACTTGTTCTTTTAAATAATGTTTGATATGTTACTGAGATGTTGGCTTCTCTGAAGAAGGCTTAACTAATTCTTTACATTAAGCTGATTTTTTCCCCCCTGGCAGCTAAAAGAATAAGGTAGTATATGTAGAAATGAGCTTAGTAAGGTTAAATGAGCACTCTCTCAGGTATGTTGTTTTGGGAAGAGTGCTCATGTCTGCTTTAAAATCAATCACATATAGCCAAAATTATGCCAGTTTTGGGTTGCAAGGCATGCCTACTGTCTGCAGGCTAGGTTGTTTGTTTTTTTTCCCCCCATAAGACACACCAGCAAGTCTGTAGTACTAAACTGTACTGTTTTGGTTAGCTTAACAGTGTCTGGCACATAGTAGGCACTTAGTGCATTGGCTTAAAATGAAATGTTTTAAGAAAGGAGGCATTAATTAGAAAATTATGCTTATTTTTTCAGAATAATAAAGGGACAGTATAAGAGGAAGGATTAAGTACATCTCAAGGTTATATTGATATATAAGCTTGAAGTAAATGAAACATGAAATTTATTTAGTTAATTTTTTTAATCTTCCATTTCTTTCTATATGTAAAGGAAAGAATGAGCAAAAGAATATATTATAGGTAGTGCGTAGGAACTTGGCTCAATGAAATAAAAAATGAATGGTGTGTATGGTATCTGAAGCAAATTACTAGTGAACCGAAATTTTAAAATAACAACGTACCCATATTACAGGTGGTGCATATTGCAGAATTCAGTGTTGAAATTCTCTTTTTGACATGTTTCACTAACACTTTAAAGTAAAATGTGACAAAACCTTACATCAGAATGATATTTTTAGACCCTTAATTTCTTTTAGAAGAAGTCTGTGCTCTGTTTGGATACGTATATAAATGATGCATAGGACATTTGCCTTTTATAAGGAATGGTTCTCAGGAATCACCAGTATACAGCAGATGTCAATATATATGTTTTTGATCCATTAGGATGAGCTTCTTAAGCAGGGACTTTTTTTTTCTTTGTATCCCCAGTGCTTAGC
This sequence comes from Trichosurus vulpecula, assembly GCF_011100635.1. Taxonomy (NCBI): domain Eukaryota; kingdom Metazoa; phylum Chordata; class Mammalia; order Diprotodontia; family Phalangeridae; genus Trichosurus; species Trichosurus vulpecula. The sequence goes on along the minus strand of NC_050574.1, from coordinate 294,220,883 downwards.
ACAGTGCCTGGCACGTAGTGGGTATTAAATAAATGCTTGCTGGCTGAATGATCTGTTTTACCAGCTCACAGTAACTGAAATAAGAGGCCATGTGGTATAATGTTAGAGAGTTGGCCTCAAGAGTCTGGAAGACTTGAGTTCAAGTTCTGCTTCTGACACTTATGTGTGACCCTAAGCAAGTTTACTTAGTACTCTAGGCAAGTGTCTAAGAGTATAAGTTATAGATAAGATGCTGATCTACATCGATAAAGGAAATTACTCACCCAGAGCTCCTTACACTAATGAAAGCATAGGTCCAGTAAAAATGAAGCCTAAAATAAAAACCACAGTTAGAAATGTTTAATTATAGTAGTAGAAAGTTATTTTTGCTGTTGAATATTAGTTCACAGCATTGGAAAACTTTGTTTTAATTCTTTTTATTAGAATTCCTTGTTTCAATTCTGACATTTTGATTAAAAAAATAGACACTTGCATCTTAAAAAAACAATCATTTATATTGAATAATAGTAACTTATTTATATAAGACTTTAGTTTGCAAGATGCATCCACATATATTATCTCATTTGATCACTGTGATACTATGAGGTGGGTAGGACAGGTACTTCATTCATATTTCACAAATGAGGTTCAGGGACTTGCCCCAAGGCTATTGGATTAGAAACTAATGGCCATTTAACAAAAAAAGAGCAGAATCTGGTAGTTTCAGTTAGTTTGTCAAAATAACATAACTGGCATAAATAGAGGAAAATTTTCATTTGAACACACTTATGAGTTCAGTTGTCTCACTTGCTACTTAGAAAAATTCTTTGAAATTTGCTTGTGAAATGGTGGCTCTGAAATGAAAAAGGCCTGAATCTGTGATGGTATAGGCATGGATTTATTTTGGACACTATTCAGTTCAATTGCTAAGTATTTATTAAACATAAATACCAAGGCACTAGTAAAGAAACCTTGTTATGAGACAAGGTCTGTGACCTCATAGAAAATTTGAATCTAATATATGTATGTGCGAGTGTGTGTATGGGTAGAGAGGGGGAGACAGATTACTGTATTTGAAAATTTTTTACTTCATTTCAGAATTAATACTTTTGATTTGATTTCTTCCATAAAAGCAAAAGAACTACTTTAATAACTGTTGTCCAAAATGTCCTATTATGCTAACCGTGCAGTATTTCCCTACATAATTTTCTGGTGGTTATTTTTAACTTAAGTACCATTGAAATCAACATTATGTAAGTATCCACTAATTTCAGTAATTTTTTTTTTTTACAAAAATATATAATATACAGGTTGGAAAGTGCTGATAAGTCTTTTTCTGTATGATACAAATAAATTTAACACTTTACTTACCAGTATTTGTATTAGAATATAACTTCAACTTTTTTTTTTCCTACAGAAAAAAATCCAGTAGAAATAAGATGTTAGAGAATGAAGAAATATATAACATAATAGCAAAAACATTTTTGGAGGTGTCATTACCCTAATTAAGTATAGCAAAATGTCATGATCTTATTCGGATTTTGTGTGGTATAAAACTGTCATTTTTTTGCCGTGCACACTCAAGTACACATGAGAGAGGCAGTGTAGTGAGTGTGTTGGAGTGAGAATCTGAATACTGGGTTCTAGTGCCAACTCTGTCACCAATTAGCTTTGTAACCTTGGTCAGTTTATTTAACCCATTAGAATGTAAGTTCCTTGAGGGCAGGGACTGTTATACTTTTGACTTTAAATCTCTAGCCCTTAGCACAGTACCTGGCATATAGTAATAAATAATAGTGCTTGATAAATGCTTGTAGATTACTTGACAACTCTGGAGTTCAGTTTCCTTGTCTACAAAATGAAGGAATTGGACTCAAAAGTCCATTGAGGCAGCTGTAAGTTCACTGTAAGGAAAATTTCTGAATAGTTGAGTTGCCCTTAAAGGGTAAAGGGTTGTTCATACATGGCAAGTCTTTGAACAGAGGTTAACTTGTTAGGGTTATTGTAGAGAGGACTCCATTTCATTTAGAGTTTGGACTAGCTGCTCTCTGAAATTTCTTCCAAATCTGGTTCTTGATTAGACTAAGATGCCTTTGTGGGCTATTTTATGATTATTGTGACTTTAATAGGTTTGTGTTGTATAAGCCTAAGCAGCATGTTGTCTCCTGAAGGTTCTGTACATGGAGAAATATTGGTGTCATAATGAATGTCTTTTATTTCAATCAGATACCAAAATTCTTCCAAAGTTTTCAAGAGTCAGAGCACAGTTTGTGGTAAGAATTTAAATGTACACCTGATATTGGAATACGTGACTATCTTATTTCAGTAGTCTGTCAGATAAATAGAAAATGGAGTACCTGTATTTTGCTAAGCTATTAGTTATATCTGTTAAATTATGAATTCTTTACTGTATCAGGTTTTATCATGGTGGCACAATACTGTTAATACATTTTCACATGGTATGTAATTGACTTATCTTTTTATTGGAAACTTCAGGACACAGACTGCTTAAAATGAAGTTCAGAGAAAGAGATGAAGTATTTTGAGAACATGGCTTTTTAATTTAATGGTCATAGTTACTTTTAAAGTAATAACCAGGTATTATGAATCTTAAAACCTAAAAACTTGGGTTACTTAAAGGTATTATGTTAAAATGACTGTACATCCTTTAACTTTTAATCCCAATTTGTAAGAAAAGTAAAATAATCATAAACATAGACATATAATTTCTTCCCTGGATGTCTGCTTCTTTTTTATTGCATAGATTGGATTGATCCAAGGAGCTTGAAAGCTTTAAGGGTCTCCTTGGGCATGGCTTGGATTTGTATGCAGAAAAACAATGAAGTATCTACTCTCCTAGAAAGCTGGGAAATGTTAGCTATGAATAAAGTGTGCTTAAGAGTAGGAGAAGTGAGGCCTTGTTCATTCATGTTGTTACATATAGCACTTCATTAGACTGCTTAAAGTTAATGTTGAACATTAACCGGGGGAAAAAATCAAGTAATAATTTGGAAAAAAGTGCTCCGAACATTAAGAATTTTGATGCCCTTTTTCTAGCATAAAGTAAATTATTTATGATGGCACACAATCTGTTTCATGTACTGTAGTGTAACAGAAATAGTGAACTTAGTACATTCTGAAGCAAGTCTTCACAATCAATTTTGTAACAGAGCAAGATTACCCTATGTAGAAGAATAACTATTTAGGGTTGAGAGAGTTCAGGGAATTTTAAAACACTGTCATATTCATTTTCAGTATAATTTTGTGCCATAGTCCTTTTTATTAGTGAATCTAAAATTTTATTTGTTAAATATTTTAGCATATATTGCATTTACAGATCCGTCTTGGGTCAGTATAGTGGTTGCCCTTGTAATCACATTGTAGCATGGTTAATATTTCATCTGATTTTTCTCCAGTAACAAGTGGGCTTATGCAGATGAGTAATTTATATGACAATCATTAAAAAGATAATTAATAGGCCCAGTCAGGTACCTGTAGTGAAATATTGTTAAGGATAGATTCCTCATTAGACGATTCTTTCTGGTGTGTTCTTATTTTGTGTAAGTGATTTAATACTGATTTTTACCCAGTACGCATTACAACTTTTGATTTTCTGACTCTTTCCCCCCACAATTTTTAATGAAGTAAAAATGTTAAGAAACTGACATTTGAAATTAAATTACAGATAGAACAAAACTTTCGAAATGCCTCATTTCTAGTTTTTATGGTATAACTGAGTCAAAATAAAAAAAAATATGGATGTTTGAGTAATTTGAAATACCACTCCTTGTAGTGTTTAATTGTTAAATTGAGAAAGATGGGCTCTGATACTCAAAATATTTTTATATCTATGCCAAATCCCTGTGAAATAAATGTAAACAAAATGTGTCTTCTAATGAATTGTATAAAGTAATTGATGTAGAATATTTTTTTAAATTTTCTGTGTATTTCATATTTGTTGTATGTCCATAAATGTAGGTCTGTCCAAGACTCCTTTTATTGAAGCACTTAAGTTTATAATTCTTAGCCTAATTTCAGCAGACTTAGCAAAATGGGTGGATCATAGAATACCGTAGACATAGATTATCTAGAGTTAGCCAAACATTTGACAAAACTGTCATCTGTTTTTCATGCTGTTCTTACAAAAAAAGATCAAAAGAAGTGGACTAGATGAAAATATAATTAGGTGAATTTAGAACTGAGTTCATCATCTAAGAAGGAAAACTTAAGGGTATCTCTGTATCTGTGGTTTGCTCTAACATTTTTATCAGTGACTTGGATAAAGACAGAGATATTATGCTTATATTTGTAGATGGCAAAACAGGGATAGCAGGATTTTATTAATTTCATTTTATTTTTCAATTAAGCATTTATTTCATCTCCCACCCATCCCTGTCCAATTGAAAAGAAAACCCTTATAACATAGGAATAATCAAGCAAAACAAATACCCACGTTTGTCCATGCCCCCAAATGTATCTCATTCTGTGTCTTGAATCCATCACATCTCTTGGAAGGTAGGTAGAGGATAGGTTATTATCTGTTCTCTGGAATCACGGTCATTGCATTGGTCAAAGTTCTTATCTTTCCAAATTAGTCTTTCCGGTGTTGTTCATGTATAATTTTTTCCTAGTACTACTCACTTCACTCGGCATCAGTCCATATAAGTCTTTCCATGTTTCTCTGAACTTCTCTTTCATCCTCATACAACAGCTTATTCAGTCATTCTGACTGATAGGTAATCCATTAGTTTACTATTCTTTGCTACTACTACAAAAAGAGCTGCTATAATTATTTTTATACAGATAGGTTCTTTCCATCTTTGATCTTTTTGGGGTATAGGCCTAATAGAAGTATCTCTGGATCAAAGGGAATATATATACACATTTAATGAATTTGGGGGCATAATTGAGGGGGTGTCTGAATGAGGACTTCAAAAAGGTTTTGGCAGGCTAAACCAGTGCCTGTGATTAAAATTGGCCAGTCAATCAATAAATGTCCATTAGGTGCTACTCTGTTCCACACACTGTGCTGAGCGCTAGGGATAGGAAGAAAGGCAAGATACAGTATCTGCTTTCAAGGAACTCAGTCTAATTGGAGAGACAACATGCATACAATTATGTATAAACAAGCTGAATACAAGATAAACTAGAAACTATCAACAAAGGGAAGGCAGTAGGGAGGATCAGGAAAGGTATCTGGTAGAAGATGGGATTTTAGCCTGGACTTGAGGGAAGGAAGCCAGGAGGTCAGATCGAGAGAGAGAATTCCAGTTAAGGGGGCAGAGAATATAACTGGAGCTGAGAGCTGCAGTATCTTGTTCAAGGAACAGCAAAGAGACAGATGTCACTGGACTGTAGAGTATGTGGGAAAGGGAGGATGTAACACTTAAGGAGAGTGTTTTGAGGGGGACAGGTATAGCAGAGGATTTTATTTTTGATCATATAGGTGATAGGGAGTTGCAAGAATTTATTTGGGGCTGTGGGGCAGGGCAACAGGATCAAATGTGCACTTTAGGACAAGTCTGCACAATGTATTGACTGTAGGGCGAGCATGTAGGCAGTTGTGCAGGGCTGCTTTATGCAAATCCCTCAGCAACACTGACTGTGTGAAGTTCCCTTAGGGCAAGCCCACCAAAGGATTTCAGGTGACTTGTGAAAAATGTAGAGGATGTAAAACAGGCCTGCACAACATGCCACCCATGGGCAGTATGTTGTGCAGGCCTGCTTTAGGAAGATTACTGACAGCTCTTACAGCTTCATAACCCTGATGTGGGGAAAGTATGGATATACAGCAATTTTTCTGAAAAACATCTTGGTCTTTGTGAACTGAAAGCTCAGTGAGTCAATACTGTGTGATAATAGCCCAAACATTTAATGCAATCTTGGGCTTCATTATAATTTAAAGGAGGTATAAATAAGGAAGTAACAATCCCATTGTACCATACTCAAGTTAGACAACATCTGAAGTATTGTGTTCAGTTTTAGCACAAAAATATTTTGGCTGGGGAGCATTAAGAGAGATTATGCCATATAAGCATCTGTTTGAGGACCTGTGGGTATTATCTGTTAAAATGACCTAATTGTCCTCCACATCCACACACACAGTGAAGTGATTTTCCTTAAGTTTATGTCTCATTGTGTTACTTCTCCAACTCCAGGGTTCTACTATTGCCTCTGGGATTAAATCCTCTGCCTAACTTTTAAAACCCTTCACAACCTGTTCCCAACCTACCATTACAGCCTCACTATACACCATTCTCCTGTACTTTGGCCAAAATGTTCTTTGTGGTCCTTACACATGACACTTTTTCACTCATCTCTGTGTCTTTTCACTGGCCATCCCCCATACCTATGGGCCATCCCCCATACCTATGGGCCATCCCCCATACCATGCACTTGGGAGGTTTAATGGGTTTTCCTTAATAGAGATCTTTGAATTGTTTGGATGACTACTTTTGGGTCAACTCCATAGTATCAGAGATTTATAATTGGAATATACCTCAGAAGTTACTTAGTGCAATCCCCTTGTTTTGAAGATGGAGAAACAGAGATGCGGAGAGGTGGATTTGCTTGCTCAAGATCCCACAGGTGGTAAGTGGAAGAAGTCAGGATTCAAACCCTGGTCCTCTTCCTCTGACTTCAATTCCACTGCTTTTTTCTTGCTTCCACTCTGCCTCTATTGTTAGAGGCCATTCTCTTTATATGGGCCACTAGTGTCCCTTCCAACTCTTGAGAATTTTGTTTTGAAATTGAAATTCAGATTCTGCCAATACCTCAAACTGATTTTTTTTAAGTCATTGTCTTTTTTCTAATAAAAACCTAAAAAGATTCTAAAGGGTTGAGTGGAATGATTTTTTGAAAGAGGAATTACTATAACAGGTCTAAAAACATATAGGGAAGTTAATTTGCTATCTTTCATTCACATTTCTAAGGATAATAAATGAAAAATGAATGAGAATTTGCCCTTAATATAATAACCAGGTAGCCTTTGCTTTTTATTAACACAAAAGCTTTCTTCCAAACTTTGCTACTTCTGTCATCTGTAGATTTCTATTTGGTTGTACAAATGGAATCCAAATAGAGCTTAGGGAAAATGAGAAGAGCAATATAGCCTCTTTAAAACCAAATGATTAATTTCAGAGAAATGTTTAATTTTTTATTTAACAGGAAGGTGGAAAGACTTGATCTAGAATGGTAAAATTCAAATACCATTCAGGCATATTGTACAGAAAAAGACATGACTTCTTTTAGGTATGTTTTAGTGAAGCTGCATCTCAAAGAAAAAGTACTTTTATTTGCTCTATTTGGAACATGTATATTTGATTCTTCAACTTCACATCAATACAGTGTTTGTGTTTTGAATGGCACAGTGATTTCCTTAAGGCTTACCAACAACAACAACAAAAAAATTATATGGGATTCACTGATGAGAAGAATCATTCAGAACTCATCTACTACAATTGCCTACTCTAGCACCCAGAGCTACTTAAGAAAACTCAAATACATCAAGCATGAGCCCTTTTTCTTTAAAAATTGGGGGGCCGTGGCATAGAAGATAGGGCTTTATATTTTAAAATCCAAAATAGTCCATGTAAATTACTGTGCTTTAATGAAATGAGCATGATCTTCAAGTGTACTGCACACTAATAGAATCGTGATTTTTTTTTAGCAAGAATTGTAATAGCTCATCTTTTTCTGTAATATTTTTACAATGTTCAACAATCAAACTTTTTATTTTATTTATTGTGGATATATGTTTTAAATGGTTTTTACTCAGCCATGAAAGAACAGTTACCACCTTGTGAGCCAAGAGTGAACGTTAATGGAGTGAAATACTGAATTTGAAATATTTTGTGTGAATAGGGGTAAAAGACATTGGATTTACATTTAGAGAATAGTGTGGAGAGAGCAATCCAATACAATCCATGGGTTTTCACTGGCTGTCACCTATGCTTGGAATGCTCTCTCCATCTCCACTTTGAGGTTTCTCTGGCTTAAAATCCTAGAAATTCAAGTAGCATTCAGGCATATTATACAGAAAGACATGACTTCCTTCAAGTATATTTTAGTAAAGCCTCAGGAAACTGCATCTAAAATACCAGGATGCTTCTCCTGACCCCTGTTAGGTCAAGTAGAGGAGAATAGTGAAAAATATCTGAGAGGTCACCCATGTGAAGATGACTTTTGAACTCATTGGAGATGGTTGAGGTCACCAAAGGATAAAGTGTAGAGAGAGGCTTAAGAACATTAGGATACATACTCAGGGTCTGGCATGCCCAGTGAAGTTGATTGAAAAGAAGTGATCAGACGTGTAGAAGAACCAGGAGACAGTGTTACGAAAGGAGAGGATATCCAGGAAGTCAGTAATAGTGTCAGATGCTACAGGGAGGTCAGAAAGGTTGAGGGTTGAGAAAAGGCCAACAATTTTGCCAATTTAAAAATCAGTGGTAATTTTGGAGAAAGCAGTTATAGTTATATGTAAGTTTGAAAGTCAGATTGCAAGTGATTGGGAAGTGTCATTGCAAATATACTTTTAGAAAAGTATCCACTGGGGAAGATTCTGGGAAGATGGCAGAGTAGGTCAGAAAATTCCAAGCTCAAGATTTTCCCCCACAGAAGAGATAAAATAGCACCTTAGGGTGAACAAAGTGCAAGTAAAAATAAGAATAGGGACACAACAGGGATCTTCCTGGGACAATTTGAGAAGATCAGAAGAAAAATCCCATGATGAGGTTTGGTCCCAGTGAAGAGTTAACACCTCCTGGCTGGGGTCCGACTTAACAACAAGAGGCAAGCCCTGGGGTTAGAGAGGCTGCCATGACCCTAGGCACAGGAACATTTACACCCCCATTCCCACCCCTCCCCATCCCCCAGATAGTGAGGGGAGTTGGGTGTCTGAGCTGGGGAAGATTGAGGGAACTTCTGTTGACCAGAACACCAGACCCAGATGGGCTGCTGAGTGGCAGGGGTCAGAAGGGACCAGCACACCACTGGTGAGTGCAGATGCTGTGGGGCAGAAAGCCCCTGGCTGTGGGCACTTACAGGAGGCTGGAGGTTTGGCTTTGGTTCTAAGATAGAGGGGAGAACTGAAGATCTGGGGCAAGAGGTACCATCCCCCATACCCAAGGGCTAGAGGTGATTACAAAAATTAAGCTATTAGTACAAAAAAAAATGCACAGGTAAAGGAGAAAGAATCTAACTATAGAAAGTTATAAGAACAGAGAAGACTGGAGTTCATCTTCAGTGGAGGACATTGAAGTAAAGAAACCCTCTTCTACCCCAAAGAATAACATCAAATGATCAACTGCCCAAAAAGAATTCATAGGAAAACTTAAAAAATGCTTTAAAAATCAAATGAGAGAGGAAAAACTAAAAACAAAAAAGAATAATCCAAGAAAAACAAGATCATGAAAAGAAAGTCGACCAATTAGAAAAGGAGATCCAAAATCTTAAGGAAGAAAATGACCTTGAAAATAAAAATTGGGCAAGGCAAAGTCAGTGAAGTTTTAAGAGATCAAGAAATAGGTAAACAAAATATGAAGAATGAAAAAATAGAGAAAGTGAAACAAAAAAACAACTGATCTGGAGAACAGACCAAAGAGAGCAAACATAACAGACTACCTGAAAGATATGATAAAAAAAAGAATGTTGATACAATAATACAAGAAATAATTAAAGAAAATTGTCCTGAAGCATTAGAACCGAAGGGTGGGAGGAGTAGAAATAGAAAAAGAATCCATTGATCACTCCTTGAAAGAGATCCTATGAGGAAAACTCATAGGAATAGTCAAATTCCAAAACCCCAGCTCAAGGATAAAATATTAAAAGCCACAAGGAAAAAAAATTTAAATATGATGGTGCCACAATTAGAATCATACAACATCTAGCGGTGGAGACACAAAAGACTGCAGGTCCTGGAACACTATATATCAAAGAGCAAAAGAATTGGGGCTCTGGTTGAAAATATCATACCTTGCAAAGTTAAGCATAATCCTGAATGAAAAAAAAATGGACATTTGATCGACTGTCAGACTTTCAACACTTTGTTAAAAAAATAAACAAACCTGAACTTAATAGAAGATTTGACAGACAAGAGCCAAGTGAAATATCAGGTACATACCAAAGACTGATTACAAGGGATTCAATAAGGACAGACTGTTTACTTTTTATATATGTAAAATGTAAAACATATGTCTAAGATGGTCATTAGTAATTGGGTAGTTCGTAAAAATGATTGGGGTAGACCTGAGTATGATATGACTTTAAAAAGTAAAACCATTTAGGAACAGCTAAAAGGAGTAATTATTTTATACAAAAGAGGTGCAAGAGGAGGAATAGACATAGAATAATTAGATGGGGAAGGAGGGCTGGTAGTTCCGGTAACCTACATTCATCTGAAATGGGTTCAAGAGGGAACAATACACATATATTTAGAAGTGTAAAAGTCTTCTAAATTCAGAAGAAATAAAATGGTAAGGGGATAGGGAGGGAGGAGAGGACAAGGGAGGGATCTCCAGAGGAGAGAGTAAGGGAATAGGTTAAAGGAGGGTATATATAGAAGGGTGTTTAGACCAACAGGAATGGGAAGATAAGGGAGGGATCTCCAGAGAGGAGGGTGAGGGGATAGGCTCTAGGGATTTATAGAAGAGTGCTCAGATTTATGGGAATAAGAGGATAAGGGAGGGATTGTTGAGAGGGGGTAGGCAAGTAATAGGAGGCCAAGGTAGTAGGCAAAAATAAAGTAGAGGAGTCAGGAGATATAGGAAACAGATATGCACAAACATAAAAACAAAGATCAGGAGTAGGATTTGTTAGGAAAAGTATATATTCTATACTTGTATGTATATATGTGTGTATATGTATATGTATAAATCTTTATGTGGAAATATATCCACACTCAATTATAGCCTGGGGGAGGTAAGGGCAAAAAAAAAAAAAAAGAACAAAGTAAATGGTGCACAGCAAAGAACAAAAGAAAACTCACAAGGAAGCAAAGGAAAGATGGACAGCTCTCAGCACAAAGTGTAGTATTTATCATACAGCCTTTATTGAAATGAAAAGTTATTGTTATATATTTTGAATCCTCTCTTACATTCTGCTATGCACATGACATGCTTTTTTCTTTTCTTTGTATTTAAGTTCCAATATTTAAGTGTATGATATTTTTTCTCTATTCTGTATTTGTGTTCTGGTGTTTGAGTCTAAAATAAAATTTTTAAAAAAGTATCCACTGTTAACATGGATTATTCTGAAATTCAAAGGTTAATAGAAAACAATGTTATTTCTCATCAGGCCAGCAGGGGGCACTACTGTTGTATAGACAGTGCATTGTACTGAATTGTAAACACACTAAAGATGACCTTTTATTGAATTATAACATTAACTGTTGGACTAAAGTCCTATATTTTCAAAACTCCCTTATTAATTGCATTTATAGTCATGTCCTTTCATAGAGTAGAATTTTCAGGGTAGCTACTTAATTATTAAAGACTTGATTTTGTTGAGCTGCCAATTTCTATATTTAATGAAATTAATTTTGTAGGGTTTGGGTAGATTCTTATCTCTCATTGATTTGAATATGTGAAGCATGAAGTTGGTTACAGCAGAGACAGAGTAGAGATTATCATGTGGATGCTGAGCTCAGCATCCAGTCCTAAAAGGACTGTTTCAGGCACTGATTTCTATGGAATTCCTTTGGTTCTCAAGTACTCTTATAAAGTCTCTAGTTTCCTGAATGTCAGTCTAAGTATAAGGTCATCTTTTTAGACCAGTGCTGAGAGAATACTATAAAAATCCCTCAATCCCTCCTCTTTGCCCCCACTATTGTTTATAAGATTTACACATATGTATCTTTCTAATTGCCACATTTATCAAAGTAATTGTTAGAAAGATCTGTATTCTTTTAAAAATTTTTAGTTAAATTTTTTAAAGATCTGTGTTCTTAATCCATAAATCATCTTACTACATGACTTTTTTCCTTCAGAAAAATATTTTCAGTTAACTTAGGATTTCTCGTCATTTTATCCTTTCCATTTTAGTCTCTTTGGGTTTAAAATACAAGGCAGTCTGTTCTGATCTCCTGAGATCTGATCAACTCAAATATTCTACTTTGCTGAAATGTTGGGAGTAGCTAGATCTGGGTGCTCTGCTGGTGAATGAATGTCCAGGGCAGTGTATAAGGTTGGAAGAATATCACATGAAGTCCACTTCTCAGTTCTGTTTTGTTACCAATCTAGTAGGCCTTTGGGGCATAAAATCTGGGAACTTTCCTTCCCTAGCCCTCTTGCTTCTTTCTAGATTAGCTTCCCTTTCAGTGGGTGTGGGTCAGTACTTATATCTATAATTAACAAACATCTATTAAATACTGGCTGTGTCTATGCCACTAAACAGGATCCTTTGGGGATTTTATGCAGTCATTAAAAAAAGTTTTTACCCTTTTCAGGCTTTTTCCATTTAGGGTACTATGAAGTTAGGTACTAGTAGATTTTTGGATACAGTGCTCTTATGAAGACCTATTGAACCATTGTAAAGGCATTTTAAGGCATTTAAGTAGTTTTGCCATAGTGGATATGAATATGAATTTTAAACCATCCACATTCTCCTGCATAGTTTTCCCTGTCTTTAAGGATGTACTGTTTTTTTGAAAAGTGACAGGTTAATGTTAGGGGTACAGTTGGTGTTAAATCACTATTGACTAGAGAAGTGCAAATTAAAACAACTCTGAGATATCACCTCACATCTATCAGATTGGCTAACGTGACACAAAAGTGAAATGACAAATGCTGGAAGGAATGTGGAAAAATTGGGACACTAATGCACTATTGGTGGAGTTGTGAACTGGTCCAAACATTCTGGAGAACAATTTGAAGCTATGCATAAAGGGCTATAAAGTTGTGCATACCCTTTGTCCCAGCAATACCACTGCTATACCAAAAAGATCAAAGAAAAGTACAAAAATATCTATAGCAGCTCTTTTTGTGGTGGCAAAGAATTGGAAACTGAAGGGATGTGCATCAGTTGGGGAATGACCAAATAAGTTGTATAGAGAGGATAACTGTTTCCCACAGGAACTGAAATTGATCTTAGTCACATTAGCTTGGTGGAGAATTAAGAATTTGTAGGTATGTGGGAAATTTAACTCTGAGACCTCCTTATCCTGTCAGAATGCAAATCTGTTAAGTATGCAATACATGTGTGATTGACCTTGGGGTTCTGTCAACTGGACACATACATTTGAAATAAGTAACTCTAAATTCTTTGGGAAAAGAAAGCCATTCTAAGATTGAAAATTTACCACTGAAAATCCATAGATATGTATATGTTGACTGTCACATGGTATATTTTGAAGAGTTCTAAGCATTTGTAACTTTCAAATGTTGCACAGTGACCTTGAAATAGCAAGCAGGTACAGAAATAGCCCATATTTTCAAGTGGTCTTCTTTTCTGTTGTGATGTTAAAATCTTCAGTAGAGCTAAATTTCACCTTTGGGCTTCTTGTCATCAGCGCTGTGGCAATAGCAAAGCTGGACCTGCACACATGGACTCAGCAAATCTAAAACACTGTGGTCAAACAGCATGGTAGACTTTTAGCATTGTCTATCCCTTTCTTATTGTATCATACTAGAGAAAATTTGGTTCACACAGATATTTCAGCTACAGATTTTAAAGAGATATTCTTTACTTGTGGGACCTGGAATTAATTAGATGCAAACTCCTATTATTTTCTTGCATTCCTGGGGAGTCGAGGACAATGAAAGTGAAAGGAACTTTAACTTTTTCCAAACTAAAAATATCATAGAAAGATGAAGAACTATAATTCCCCTCAAATACAGGACACCAAAATACTAGTAAAAATACATTTTGAGAAAGAAAAAATAACAATTGCTGACATTTGTACACGGATTTAAAACATGCTTTGCATGCATGAGCTCATTTGGTTCTCCCAGCAAATTTGTGATGCGGTCTATAACTATTACTATCCCTGTTTTACAGCTGGAGAAACTGAGGTGCAAACCTTCATCTCTTCTAACCTCAAGCATAGTAGTCTTTTCCTTTCAGCATGCTGCCTTTGAAGTAAATGAAAGTTCAGCAAAGGGAGAGAGACTCTTAGAACCAGGCAAACACCACAGATGTCATCTTAGAAAAATAGTGGCAAAAAACAAGGCATCCAGCATCACCTCAGAGAAAAATACACATGCATGAGGATCAGATGAGGGTTGAATCACCAAGAAAGCTGATGAATGAAGGAATAGGCTGTTTGGAGGATACTGTGGAAATAAATATACTTTCAGTTAAAAGTGATTGGGGAAATCCACATAAATAAATGAGAAGTCCTTGATATGACCTTTTCAGATCAAGGAAAGGAGCACGAGTAAGGAGACTAGAAGGAAATTTTGAAACCTTGCCTTGTTCAGGGTAGAAATTTATTTTTGTCTGGCAGTAGAGTTGGCTACCAGGAGCTATGACTGAGAGGCTAGCCATTGAGAAGAACCAGATGGTGATCGAAACCTACATTTTGAGAAATAGAAATAAGTTCCTGAGGAAGCTGGCATAAATAGCAAGCCATTATACTCCTGTGTTTCTGAGAGACATGATAAGCACAAAGCACATCATGTCTTATCAAGAGTTTAGCTATTGTTTCTGTTTCAAATCAGTGTTGTCATTTTGCCATTTAAATAATGTCCACACATTCTCATTTCCCCATTTCTATGACACCACCATCTTTCTGATATCTTAAGCCCAATAATTCAGTCTTCTTTCAGCCCAATATCGACTGATAATTGTTTCTCTGCTGTGTTTCTCAGATTCTCTGCGCTGTCTCAGATTTCACTCCGCTCTTCATTTCCCTAGCTATGTCTCATTTTTGTCTACTGCAGCATCTTCCAAGATGGATTTCTAGTTTCTAGTCCCTACTTCTTCCAATCAATTCAAAACTCAACTGTAAAATTCTTCATCCTAAAACATTATTTTTATCCTGATATTTTCTAGGTATTTGCCTGTGGCTGGGTGGGAGGAGCTAAATTAGGAGGAATGAGTAGCTTTGTCCATGATGACATAGAAATATTAGCATGCGCCCAGGATGAGCTCCCAGATGATTGCAACAAATTATCAACTCCTTAGGAGTCCCTAACATTTGGTTTTCTACTTTTCCTATGGATTCTACCAGCTCTGAACTCATTGGCTACTAATTTACCCACTTGTCCCAGCCCTATGGATTTCCCCACTATGTTGATACTTAGTAATCAACATGGCTTGACTTCAGTTTATACCTGCGCTTCTACCAACTCTGAATCCTCTTTCAAGTCCTTTGGCCCGGGAAAGAATTATTTCTCTCTACACAGAAAATCAGTGGTTGGGATGATGAATGGGTATGTGGCAGTAGGGAGAAACATCTTTGCTCAAGATCTACTATCGTTTCTGAATGTTGTATTAAATTGAAACTTCAAACTGGTATTTAAAATCACCTGTATGCTTTACTTTATGTATCTCTTTCTGCTCCCCTAGAAAGCCACTTTTAAATAATCTTCTTATTTGCTGTTTTTCATCTCTACCTTTGTATTTTCACTCCGTCATGAAGTGATATCACTCACATCGGGAATGTCCTCTGTCCACTTTTCTTCCAACATCAATCCTATTTGTTCTTCAAAAGCTAGCTTAAGATTCATCGTCTCTGTTTAGCATTCTGTTACTAATTCTTCCCTATTATGAAATTTCCATTATTGTAAATTCCTTTATCCTTCTTGCTTATATGCTACCCTAAAGCTTTTCCTAGTTGTTTCACTTAAAGCCTGGATTGCTGCTGATCAGTGGCCAAAATTTCTACTTCTTTTTTATGTTCCAAAACTCTTAGTGAAGTGATAGTTACATTGTCATTACAATTGCGCAGGGTAATTGAATGAATGTGCCACTTGTTGAAACCATTTTTTGAGTGTCTAAATCTTATCCTTTTTTTTTAAATCACCCCACCTTAGTGTCTTCTTAAGAATGCTATAAAACTTAATGAAACTTACAGAGAATTAAAGGTATTTTTGTTTGGAAAATTTCTCCCTGAAGGATTAAACTCGGTTTTGCTGGGTGGGTTATTCTTGGTTTCAATCCTAGGCCTTCCAGAATATTCTGTTCCAAACCCCCTGCTCTTTTAATGTGGAAGCTACTAAATCTTGTGTGATCCTGATTGTGGCTCTATGATATTTGAATTGTTTCTTTCTGGCTGCTTGCAGTATTTTCTCCTTGACCTGGGAGTTCTGGAATTTGGCTATAATATTGCTGGGAGTTTTCATTTTGGGATCTCTTTCAGGGGGTGATTGGTAGATTCTTTCAATTCCTTTTTTATCCTCTGGTTTTAGGATATCAGGGCAGTTTTCCTTGATAATTTCTTGAAATATGATCTTATGACTTTCAGGAAGTCTAATAATTCTTAAATTATCTTCCTCAGACCTGTTTTTAGGTCAGTTGTGTTTCTGATGGGATACTCATGTTTTCTCCTATTTTTTCGTTCTTTTGACTTTGTTTTATTGTTTCTTCATGTCTTATGGAGTCATTAGTTTCTATTTGCCTAGTTCTAATTTTTAGAGAATTATTTTCCTCAGAGAGCTTTTGTACCTCTTTTTTCCTTTTGACCAATTTTGCTTTTTAAGGAGTCATTTTCTTCAGTGAATTTTTGTGCCTCTTTTTACCATTAGACCAATTCTGTTTTTAAACATGTTATTTTCTTCAGTATTTTTGGTGCCTCTTTTTTACCAAGCTGTTAATCCTTTTTTCATACTTTTCTTGCATCAGTCTCATTTCTTTTCCTGGTTTTTCCTATACCACTTTCATCTCTTTCTTTAACTTTTCCAGGAATTCCTGTCCAGCTTGTGTCCAATTTGCATTTTTCTTGGAGGCTTTGATTATAGCTATTTTCACATTGTCGTCTCTTTCTGAGTTTGTGTATTGGTCTTCCCTTCCACTGTAGTAGCTTATCATTGTGAAGTTCTTTTTGTTTTGTTTTTGTTTTTCTTCATTTTTCCAGACTATTTCTTAACTTTGAAGTTTATGTTAAAGTTGAGTTCTGCTTGTCTGAGAGTGGGGAGGCACTGTCCCAAGCTTCACAGCTAGTTCTGGGAATCTGCAAGTTTCCAGTGATTTCAAGGTGGTGTGATCTGGGGTGAGGTGTGGCTGTTGCTTTCTTGGTCTGAGCTCTAGTCTTTATTTAGGAAGACTCTTCTTCCTCTGTAGCTGCAAGCATGCTCTGGGACTCTTAGCCCTGGGACTATGACCAGGTTCCTTGCTTTCTTGCAGCTGCAAGTACTAGGGCTCTTCTTCTCTTGGGACCAGGACCAGGGCTTCTGCTGCCTTCTGAATGACCACAAGCACTTCTCTTGGTCCTGGAACTGCCACCCAGAACTGTGACTCAGAACTGCATATGAGCAATAAAGTTGCCAAACAGCTCCAGGCCCTGCACCAGTTATCCAACCCCCTTAACATCTCTGAATTGAGAGCTCTTGAAGCTGCTGCTTTTGCTGTTATAGCCACCTCCAAGGTCCACCACTGGTGCTACTGCCTCATTGACTCTGGGCCAGCCCAGGCCCAAGTGTCACAGACCTCTCTTACCTGCTTAGTTGTCTTAGGCTGGAAAAATGTCCTACCCTAAGCTTTTGTTGGCTCTGCCACTCCAGAATTTGATTTGAGCAGTTGTTTTTAAGTTGTTTGAAGGGAATATTGGGAAAGTTTGTCTGGGTTGCTGTCTCTACTCTGCTATCTTGGCTTTGTCCCTGTTTTGAAAATTTCTCCAGATCCCTTTAGTTAATTTGAAGCATCTTGCAGTGGTTCAAAGCCAGCACTGGGCACTGGGGTATATGAATATAATGGGGATATTATACATCCTAGGAAATAACAAATGTGTTATTTACATACATGTGTTTGTTATTTACATAATTAACATCCTCAATGTTGAATACATTACTTTTGGGAAACCTCTTCACTAGTAATCCTACCCTAGGCACTTATTCATCCGCTTAATATTCCTACATTATTAACAGCCTTATATTCCTTTGTCCCTTCTGTTTTCATATTTCCTGTCTCCCATAAGCTATCATAGATTCAAGATACTGTGTAGGTCTGCACCTCCTCAAAACCATAGCTTGCTCTACCAACAAGCTCAGTGTTAAAAAAAATTACAAGTTACTTTTTAAAAATTAGACCTGTGATTTCATTCATGTAAGACTCTCCCAGTGAGACATATTTTTCTACCAATGCAGGTAAGCACCTTTTCTGTAACTTTTACTTTTAGAGTGTTGAAAGGTTAAGTGATTTCCTCTGGGTCCAATGACCAGTATATGTATTAAGGACAAGACATGAACCTTGGTCTTCCTAAGTACCAGGCTAGTCCTTCATCAACTTTTATTCCTGCCTTTCTTGTGCTTACTTTTACTAATAATTCAGAGGACAGAACTAGATTTGTTTTAAAAAAAGGCATTTAATAAAATAACGTAAGAAAAGTATCAATACAACATTCATCCACCCAAAGTGTGGGTACGCTCTCCTAAAAAACAAATGCTATTTGACAAAAGCTGCTGGGAAAACTGCAAAGCAGTCTAATAGAAATTAGGCTTAGACAACATCTTAAACATTTCTAAATGGATACTTGGCCTAGATATAAAAGGTCACATGAATAAATTAGAAGAAAGGAGATGCTTTTCACAATTATGGATAGAGTATGAGTACATGGTCAAACAAACCATAGGAAGGATAACAAGAAAAAAGATTAATTTTGATTACATAAAATTAAAAAGTTTTTGCATAACCAATGCAGTTAAAATTAGAAAGGAAATGGTTAACAGTAGAAAAATTGTTACACCAAGTTTCTCTAGTAAAAATCTGACATCTAAGATATATAAGGAAGTGATTCAAATGCATGAGAATAATCCTTTCTCCAATAGATAAATGCACAAGTTATATGAACAGTTCTTAGGGGAAGAAATCCAAACTACCAATAGCCATATAGAAGTGCTCCATACCATTGATAATTAGAAAAATACAAATTTAAATAACTTTGAAACTCTACCTCAGACTTATCAGATTAGGGTCAGAGTAGCAAAAAGGGGAAAATGACAATTGTTGAAGGGTCTTGAAGCTGTGAATTGATTTGGTCATTCTGGAAAGAAGTTTGGAACTATGCCTAAAAATTCACTTAACTATACACATTATACTTTTAGACCCATCAATACCACTAATAGTCATACCCCAAATAAATTTTTTTAAAAAGGGAAAGGACCCACATGTACAATATATTTCTTGTAGTACTTTTCATTCTAGAAAAGAATTGGAACTGGAAGCATGTTGGTGACCATCAACTGGGGAACAGCTGATCAAATTACGGTATTTGAATGTAATAGGGTATCATTGTACCATGAGAGGTAATGAAAAGGATGGGGTCAGAAATCTGAGAAGATATATGAACTGATGCTGAGTGAAATAAGCACCAGAAAAAATTTATACAGGAAATATATGGTAAAGAAAAACAAGTTTGAAAGATTTAAGAACTCTAATTGATGTGATGATCAATCACAAGTCCAGAGAGGTGATGATGAAACATTATTCACCAATTGACAAAGAAGTGGGGATCTCAAGGGTGCAGACTCAGATGCACATTTTCCTGCATGGTTAATGTGTAAAATTGTTTTGCTTGACTGTGCTTATTTGTTACAATGGGTATTTTTTAAGTTGGGGAGGGCATATGGGAGAAAATTGTAGTGATAAAAAAGATGGCAATTGTAGATTTTTGAAAAATGAGAAGAGAATAGGAGGTTAAAAGGAAACACATACAAGCAGAATGACTGAATATGACATGTGGGATTTATATAATTTTGAAAAGAAAGGCAAACTATATGTAATGGAGATGCAGGATTTCATTCCTTTTTCTATTCTTTGCATATGGAAATGCTCATTTTTTTGCCAAGTTAAGAATAATACTAATTAAAAATATACACACATACCTAGAGAACATTTGTATTGTGGAAGTGTGTAGAGAATACATCTGGCCAGGTCTCATGCATGGAAGGGCAACTCCTGTCTCCAACACATTGCAGAAATGCCAATATCTTTTAGTGATGTCATCATGATGCTCCCACTGGTTTCACGTTTGCTGCTAGGCATGTGATTTCTGTTGAGGATTGCTCTGTTTGTCTCCTCCTAGACATTTCCTCTGGGTGCTTTACTGCAGTTGCTTTCTGCTATGAGCCTCTGGCTTCAGTTGGAGTTCTCAGTTAAGGTGCTTCTCCTTCCTATGATAGGCGGAGTGGGTTCTGTGCTCTCTCTCTCTCTCTCTCTCTCTCTCTCTCTTAGCTTAGATCCCAGAGATTTAACCTTCAGCTCTTTCAGTAAGAAAGGCATATCTTTTACCTACTCAATCTAAGAAAAAAACTCAGCTATTTTCTCTCCATAAGGAAAGGGATCTGTGAGTTTCCAGAGTCTTGGCTTCCAGAGACCAAACACTTTTAGAGCATCAAATAATCAGCTGGCAAAATAGAACCCTCAGACATTTAGCTTGTTTTTGAACGTGCTTCTTCTGTTTACCAGGATTAAAGTCCCAAGGGCTCCTCTGATCTAGGATTAAAGAATCAGTCTGTCAATAAGCATTTATTAAGTGCCCACTATTTGCCAAGCACTGTGCTTACAATCTAATGGGGGAACACTGGGCAAATAAATATGTGCAAACATGCCATATACAGGACAAATAGGAAATAATAGAGGGAAGGCATGAGAATTAAGAGAGGATGGGAAAGACTTCTGTAGCAGATGGGATTTTGGTTGGAACTTCAAGGAAACCCGAAAAACCAAAATGTGGAGATGAGGCAAAAATCTTTGTATTTCCTATTTTATACCTGACTGTTTGCCTACACCCCCTTGAAATAATTTTAGGGGCTACCTTCCAACAAACCAAAAAGACTTTTTGGGTCTGAGGCCTTGTGGTTTTCCTAAGTGTCTCAGTAGCCTTGCCCTCCATTCCAGATTTCTACCTTTATTATATATAAATGGCTGCCTTGCAGGCTTTGACCTACCCTGAAATTAGTTTGATTTTATATCTATGTAATAGAATGCAATCCTCCACATGGAAAGGGATGGGGATTTTAGAAGAGGCATGTTGATTTGTAATGAAAGTGCCTTAGATTTGGTTTGTACTCAGATATTCCATAACTGATTTGCAGATTGCTATCCACATGGTATAAAGAGCCTCTTTGGTTAATTAGAACTTTAGTTCAAGCTAGAAATGGGATACGTTCAAAAGGTGCTAGTTAACCCAGGCCTGTCCTTTTGGTCTGACTCTTTCTTGCCTGGCTATGCCCCAGTGAAAGGAAAAAGATGATGCTGTAGAGGGAGAAGCCTGGGACCCTCCCAATCAGAGGCCAACTTGTGGTCTGTGAATGCAGGCCTCTCTTCTTTGCCTTGGCCTTTGCTCTTTCCTCTTTTAGGTGAAGGAGATTGGAGATTGGGAGCTATGATCAGTCAGGAGATATCTGGGATCAGAGTCCATGCCCTGCTTTTGTAGCCAGGCAGTCCAGTCAATGTCCTGGGGCACAATAATTTGAGACCAGCCCATTAGTAGCTGAGATATCAATTCATCTGGCAGTGATGCTGCGTTTGGGCTTGACTACTGCTGTCTAGAAAATACATTAAATCTGAGCCCATTCTCCCCTGATATTGATGTGGTGTATGGGAGAGTGTGTTCCTGAGGTGTGGGGGAAGAATGTTTGTTCTTCTGTTCTTGTCATATCTTCTAAGTAAATATATTTTTGAAAAGCTAGTTGACGTGAACTGGTTAAGTTGAAGTGATACATTTAGTCACTGATGGGGGTGGGGAGAAAACACTGCAATGAGGGCTCAAGCCAGTAGAGGAAGGGAGCAAACATTTATTAAATGCCTGCTATTTATTAAACCAGCCACTCTGCTAAGTGCATTACAGATAATAGCACATTAGTTCATTATAAACATCTCAAATATTATCTCAACAACTCAGGGAAGTAGGTGATATTATATCCCCAGATTTACAACTGAGGAAACTGAAGCAGATACAGGTTAAGTGACTTTACCAGGGCCATGCACATAGTAAATATCTGATGTTAGATTTGAACTCAGCTCCTCCTGATTCCAGGCCCAATGCTCTACCTACTGTACCACCTAGCTGCCAAAAGCATTAGAGAGACATCCCAAGACACTAATGCACTGTTGGTGGAATTGTGAACTGATCTTACCATTCTAGAGAGCAATTTGGAACAATGTCTGAAGGGTTATGAAACTGTGCATACCCTTTGATCCAGCAATACCACTGATAGCTCTATAGCTTAAAGACATAAAAAAGGTGAAGAGGAAGACCTATTTGTGCAAAAATATTTATAGCAGCTCTTCTTGTGGTAGCTAAGAATTGGAAATCAAGAGGATGCCCATCAGTTGGGGAATGGCTGTGGTATATGATTGTGATGGAATATTACTGTATTATAAGAAATGACAAGCAAGATGATTTCAGAAAAACTTGGAAGAACATATATGAGCTGATACATAGTGAAGTGAGCAGAACCAAGAGAACGTTGTACACAGTAACAATATTGTATGATGAAGAATTTAGCTAATCTTAGCAATATAATGATTCAAGACAATCCCAAAGGACTCATGATGAAGCATACTATCCACCTCCAGAGAAATAATTTATACTGTCTAAATATAGACTGAACGATGTTATTTTTCACTTTCTTTCATTTTTTAAAATTCAAGTCTTCTTCTATAAAATGATCAATATGGAAATGTTTTACATGACTGCACATGTGTAAACTATGTTGGAGTGCTTACCATCTGAGGCAGGGGGAGAGGAGGAGAAGGAAGGAGGGATAGAATTGGGAAATCAAAACTTTTTTTAAAATATTAAAAAATTATTTTAACACGTAATTGGAAAAGAATAAAATATTATAAACTGAAAAAAGAAAGACATCCCAATTCCTCAGATGTACCCTTAGAACTCTGAATAACTGAGGACCACAGGTATTAAGGTCACACGGCCAGTTACTGAGAAAAATAGGAGGATTCAACTTCCTTATTCCTAGTCAAGTGCTTTTGCCATTATATAAGTTAGATATAGTTTCTTACTGTTTGAGATGACGTTCTTAGAGGGGCAGAACTGTCATATCAAGCCTAGAAAAGCACATGTGATTGATTGCCAAACAAGGTGTTTTAGAAGATGATTGTATCTGTCAGTCATCCAGTATTTATCAAGTGCCTACTAGGTTCTCAGCATTGTTTCACATGGTAATTCGGAGAATTCAAGGAAACTATAAGACAGCTCCTGCCTTCCAGAAGAGCTTACCTTCTTGCTGGGGAGACAAGACACGTATAGGAAGCAATTAGAAAACACCATAAAGTGCTATGCTAAAATGTGTGGTTGAGACTGAATCTCTTAAAGAAAACACATCAGTGGGGACTGGATTAGTCAAGAAGAGTCTTTAAAAAAGAAATGCAAATCTATTTACATTGGTGATTCCAACATTTTTCTCTTCAAGTATGAGAACTACATAAAACTGAGACATAAGGCTCCATTTTAGATTTTAGTAATTTAGACTGTTGAGTAACTTCATCTGTTTTTTTTTTTCCATAAAGCAAAATTTGTAATCATGTGCTAGTTTGTGACAGCAGTTTCCCTGCTCCTTTCTAGTTGGTTGAAAGTTACTGGGAAGAAATATCCTCTGTGGGTGTAGTGTGGAGGCTTGGGACATGAGAAAGTGATGAAAAGATTATAAAAATGAAGGATGGTTTTTATTGCATAAGAGCCATGTGCTACGCTACTGTCCTGCTGTGACCAGAAGATGATCATACCATAAAGACTGGCTAATTACTTAAATTGGCTTATCTTTGTAGGAGCCTACCATCCCAGCACCATTTACTGGGCTTATTTGCCCTAATTACTAGAATCATGCTGTTAGCTGTGATGAGTAAAACCCATTATTACATTGTGTGTGCGTAATGTTTTTGTTTACATTTTGCAGGAGGGGTGGGATGCCTTCAACATAGGCTTATACAACCATGGTTCTGTACAGAGCTATGGCCAGAAAATTCATTGTCCATCCCACCATCTACTTAGTTTCATCAAAAAAGAATTAGCTTTTTAAGGCTGTTTTGAAAACCTATAGGCATGTTATATAATATTATTGTCTTTTTCAAAATATACACTATATTGCATTTTGTAAGTGACAAAAAAGAATTAGCTTTTTAAGGCTGTTTTTAAAACCTATAGGCATGTTATATAATATTGTCTATTTCAAAATATACACTATATTGCATTTTGTAAGTGATATAAGTTTTAGGTCATATATTATCTTCTCTAGCAGAAAGGTTTCTTTGCTTCATTTTTTGGGGATATGGGAGAAGGCATGTGTTTCTTCTTCATATATTTGGTTTTGTAGCAGGAGTTGCTTTTAAGGAATGCAGTTCAGTACCAGTTGCATCTGGGCTGTAAGACCAAGACAGGCAGAGAATAGATAGCATATGAGAATTTATCTGCTGTACTTTAATGCCTGTCTCTAAAATCTGAATTGGAGGTGGGGATGTAGCTGCCTTCATCTTATGAAGTACAGGTATGACTTGCAAAGGACAGTTGTGCCTGACAATGGAAATGAAAGGACACCACATAGGACCTGAATAGAGATGAGGAAGTGGGGATTATAAGGGGGGAAGGGGAAAAAGAAGTCTTCGCTAAACGTAAGGATGATCAGCAAAGTTTGAGATAATGTTCTTACAGTTTTCCTTTGTCTTATTTGCCTCTTGCAGTCAGATAACATAGTTTGTTCTTCACATTTTCTCTGCCTTGGAGTGGCTATTTTTTCTCTTCTCTTTCTTCATTGTTACTTGCTTTGCATTATCATTATCCTTGAGCCAATTCTCCTAACTCCCATGGAATTTTTTTTTGTCTCAAATCTCCTTCCATGCAATTTACTAGTGGAGTAGGTAGAAGAAATCATATATCACATACATCCTTTGCATCTGACAAAAGCACACATGTACTTTTCTGTTGGCTTGTTCAAGCTCTTATTTCTGTGTGCTGGGTTAGTTTTATCCATTGATTATTAAGAGTCTGATATATATATATATATGTATGTGTGTGTGTGTGTGTATTGCTCTAGAGATGCAAAAATGTAAGCTAGAAGATCCCTTAAGGATTTAACAGTCTAATTGGAGAGATGAGATATGTATACATATAATTGTAATGCAAGTTAGAATATAGTTAAGAGCATAAAAGAGGTCAAATACAGTACTAAGACAGTCAAGGAGGGGAAGGATTACTTCTAATTGGAGGAAATGAGGGCAAGATCAAAGAATTAAGAGCTGGAAATGATCTCAGAGATTATCAGGGACAGAATCAATTCTAGTTATGGAGACAGAGTGAGAAAAAGTAGATGTAGGAAAGGGCAGGATGAAATCATAGAACAGTGTGACTAATTCAGTTTGGATGGAATGAATAGTGTATGAAGAGAAATACCCTAAAATAAGACTACAAAGGCAGGTTGGAGCCTTATTATTGTATTTGAATGCCTGGTTAAAGAGTCTGTATTTTTTATTATAGTCAGTGGAGCCTACTGAATGTTTTGGATCACAGGAATGATATGGTTAGACTTATGGATCAAGAAGATTGTTTTGTCAAATCAGTGAATGATGGATTTGGAGAAGAGTCAGGAGGCGATAGGACCAGTTAGAAAGCTATTATAGTAATCTAGACCAAATAAATGTCAGAGTGTCAGTGTATATCTTAGAATGTAAGTTTGATGATGATAGGGATAAAATATTTTATTTTCTATGTTTTTATTTTTTTTACCAGATTAATAGATGTGAGAGAATGGTCTTGCCTTTTTTGGGGGAGTGCATTTTATGTTTTCCCTTAGATTGTAAACACGTTAAGATCAGGGATCATGTAGTAATTGAAAAAAACAATCTATTCTCACCTCTGTCAAGCATAGGATTCTGTGCACAATGACCAATCAGATACTATGGACTAGTGTTTTAAAATAATTTTTGGTGACAACAGGAAAAAGAAGCCATAGTTTTTTCCTCCTTTTCATATATGTATGTATGTATACATGTGTGTATATGTATGTATGTTTATACACATACATATTTGTGTGCGTATATATATGTCATATATAATAGGCAATGTTTCTCCAAGTGGCTAAATGACATTTTTTTCTGATGAGCAAATAGTGGTTCACTTTCATTGTTATCCTACCCACAGCTAGCAGGTTAGGTAGGATAACAATGAATTTGTATGGATTTTTTTTGCTTAATTATGCATATTTGTTAGAAGGATTGTTCTCCCCTTTTCAATTTTTTTTTGAGGGAAAGAAGGCTTGTAGTAACGTTATCACAAAAAGGGGAAAAGAAGTAAATACTTCTTAAAACACATAGAAGAGAACAGAAGGAAGTTCAGAGGAAAACACAGACAAGGGGGACAGCCTTAAAAGTAACATGTTGAATTTTTATATGAAATAATAACAATAGCTAATATTTATATGGTGCTTACTATATGCCAAGCTCCATGCTGAGCACTTTAAAATTATTATCTCATTTGATCCTCATAACAACTCTGGAAAGTAGGTACTATTATTATCCCCATTCTACAGACACATTAATTATGTGACTCTGCCCCTCCCTGAGGTATTTAGCAATTTGATATGTTATACATATGCATTCATGCAAAGCATATCTCCATATTAGTCATGTGAAACAAGACACAGACCAAAAGAAAAAACTCGTAAAAAGTTAAGAAAGTGAAAATACTATTCTTTAATCTGCATTCAAACTTCATCAGGTAGGTAGCATTTTTCATCATTAGTCCTTTGGAATTGTCTTGGATCATTGTATTGCTGAGAAGAGCTAAGTTCTTCATAATTGATCATCATATGATATGGTTGTTACTGTGTACAATGTTCTCATGGCTCACTCACTTCACTTGACACAGTTTGTGTCTTTCCAGGGTTTTGTGAAATCATCCTGCTTGTCATTTTTTTATAGCACAATAGAATTCCATTAAAATCCTATACCACAAATTCTTAATTCTCCACCAAACTAATATGACTAAGGTCAGTTTCAGTTCCTGTGGGAAACAGCTTCTCTACACAACTTATTTAATCATTCCCAATTGATGGGCATCCCCTCAACTTCCAATTCTTTGCCATCACAAAAAGAGCTGCTATAACTATTTTTGTACAAATAGGTGCTTTCCCCCCTTCTTTTGGTCTCATTGGGATGTATACCAAGTAGTGGTATCAAAGGGTTATGCATAGTTTTATAGCCCTTTGTGCATAATTCCAAATTGCTCTCCAGAATGGTTGGATCAGTTCATAACTCCACATAATTCATTAGTGTTCCAACAAAAGTGATATTCTAAAGATGACCATGCCACCCTCTACTCAATGAACTCCAATGTCCTGTTACTTCTAGGATCCTATCAAAACCCTTTGATTGGCATTTAAAATTCTTTGCAACCCAAACATCTTCCTACTTATTTTTGTCTCCTTACACTTTACTCCCCTTTACACTCTACAATGTAGCCTTATTTGCCTAGTTACTGTTTCTCACACTTCATCTGCCATTTCCTCATCTTTTCAGATTGTCCTGCATGCCTAGAATGCTCCCCTTCTTCATTTCTGCCTTTTGGAATCTTTGGTTTCCTTAAGACAGCTAGCTCAAATTCCACTTTCTGCAGGAGGATTTCTCTGGTCTTTTTAGTTGCTATTGCGTTCTATTTCAAGATTACCTTATGTTGGCTTTGTATGTATCTTATATATTCTTTTGTAGTATTTAGTGTATATTATAATTTTGACCCTGTAGGTTATATATGTGTCCACCTGGGAATATATAGATGAAGCTCAAAGGGAGGCATGAATAAGATATCTCTGGAATTTTCTTCATCCCTCTCCCCCCACTCCCCCTTATCTAAGGGAGATTTTTATTCCTGCCATGAGGGGAAGCAGGAAGTTAGGGCCAGAGGCTGGCCATTCTGCTTTCCTCAGAGAATGGGTACCAGGATAGAATTATATAATCCCATTAATATTGTTAGCCTAGAGGAAATAATTTCTAAGTTCATGTTTAGCTCTTTATCTCTATCCTATCCCTATCCTTTGAGGAAAGAGTGATTCCAAACTCTCTATCTAAGGTATGACTCTTTACATTGTAAATAGGGACATGATCAAGGTGCCAACTTCTTTAAATGTTAGCTTCTTCCCATAGTATTTCTTTCTTTCTGTTTAGGGACCTGAAAAGAGTTTGAAACCATATGTCATCTTTCTCAGAGCTGGAAGTCAGAAGACAAGGATTTCTCTTCTCTCTAGCTCTTGCCCACTCTACAACTCATTCAGGCTTGGATCATTGAGTAATCAGGTTTTTTTTACATTTTTTTTATCCTGATAGGACGTATGGTCTTTCAAGATGAACACTGCATCATTTTTGTATTTGTATATCCAGCACCTAGTACAGCACCTAGCATGTAGAAAGCATTTAATTCATGCTTGTTGATTGATTGATTAACCAAATAGACGAATATCATTGCCTTCCAAAGCATTTTGAGTCTTCCGATCAATAAAGCCATAGGATATACTTAAAGCAGATGTGTTTTCCTATTTTAAACTAAAAACAACTCTGCCTTCAGGATGAGGAAGGAGATGCTCTGGGATAATAAGACACATTCTGGAAGTTCATCCAGGACTAAGAAGAAATGAATATTAAATTTATGAAATAGGCACATTCATTACAAATGAGAGATAAGGTAAAAGGAGGATGTACATTGAAGTCAATTCATCAAACTATATTTGCTGTTTACTTGAATAACAAAGTTAATATAAGATGGCTTTTTCTAGGCCCTTTCCCAAGTGACTTTTGATTCTATTTGTGTCCTATTTTGAGACTATTTGAGTTCTATTCCATGCCTTGTTTGGGTCCTACATCACAATATTGCTCACACTTTGAATTTAGGAATACTATATTATCACCTGGTATTAAAAAAGCAGCAAACATGCCCCACTCCCTTCACCCTTTCTTCTTACAATATTAAAGATTAGTTTCAGCCTACCTGCTGCTTTTGATTACTTTAAAAGACAAAACACCCTTTTGCTGGTTTTAATGGCAAGCTTACCTTGAAAGAACCCTTGCTCTTAATTAAAGTGCTACTAATGACACTCTCTTAGGAGCCCTCTTTAAATTCAAAATGGGGAGGGGCGGGGAAGATGCTCCTGCTATTAATTGATTCCTCAGATGCCAGTCTCTAACTGAAACATTTTCTGCCTCCCTCAGTGAACTGCAATATGAAGAATAGCAAAGGATTTTGCATGTCTTAGTGTTAGATTCTTCCTAGAGTAAAATTTTAGCTTGGAGGTTCACCTGGGATCTGAGCAGTGGGGAGTATGGGGTTGGAGGGAAAAGAAAATCTTCCAACTGATTTGACACTTGATCATCTCTGTCTAATCCCATAAATACAGTTTCTCTTTCCTACAGGGTGATAAAGAGAGGGAGCTGCCAGCATATGGGAGGTAGTTGATGATTGATTCCTGACAGCACAAGGTCATGGTCAAAAGAAAGGGCATGGAGAGTCAATGTGGTTGTATAGCTTATTTCTTTAACTTTAATAATCTTTAGAATTGAACAGTGTTATTTAGACTTTTGACATAATGGTTTTAGTTTTTTTTTTTTAGAGGTAAAGTGATGAGACAGTTAAATACACACATATGCATAAAATAAATAAAATTTTATTTTTGTGTGTACATACATACATACACATGTGTGTATGTATGTACACACACACACACACTGACCCTGGCTTAGGGTATTGAAAAGACTTAGATTTTTTTGACTTTTTAGTAAAAATGTTATGGGAGAAAAATAGTTATATATAAAAGCAATGAGGGAAGAATAAATGCATGGTATGTTCATTTGACAATGTGACCTTGTATTATTATGTTTTAATTATTATACTGGGATGTGGACTGGACCTGTAATTCCACTAGTAAAGACAACACTCTGATGAGGAAATTTCCTCTCCCAATGCATATTGATATCTTTTTCTGCAGCTTGTGGTCTTAGCTGCCTAGAGCATGAAGAGGTTAAACAACTTGAGAAAGGTTAAATAGCCAATATGTGTTAGAGGCAGGCCTTGATCTCCAGTATTCCTGGCTGTGAGCTCAGCAGTTTATCTACTATGTAATGCTGTCCCTTTTTATAATAATATTATTCTAGTCATATTATTATATTTATCTTGTCTTCCCATTTATATGAGAAGCTCCTTGAAGATATGAAACATATCTTTCTAAAAAAATCCCTTCAGAATGAAAATTTTAAAAATTGGATTTGGAATAAAAATATTTTTTATTTTCTAGCTCACCTGTGTGACCTTAGACAAGATAATTGAAATTCGTGATTCTTAATTTCCCCATGTGTAAGTTGAAGAACTGGAAATAGATGATTTCTGTGATCCATTCTAGCTCCAAATCCCAGAATCCTCTCTAGAGTCCACCATACACAGAATCTTGTGCATAGTAGGGGCTAAGTATTCTTTAGTTGAGAGGCATTTTGGTGTAGCAGAACAAATACTATCTTGGGAATCAGGAGAAAGGGATTGTAGGCTTGGCTCAGTTACTAAAAAGCTGAATGCCTTTGGGTCAGGGGAGATGATTACTTAAGACCTATGTTTCTACAGAAATTTTACTTTCAAATTATTTTGTAGAGTGTGATGAGTGTATTTTGGAGATACAATATTGGCTAATCTTCACTATACATATGGCATGGTAGTATGCATATGGGACATATTTTTGTCTTATGTGATGGAGAATGGTGATCCTGATCCACTGTTTCTTTCCCATTGCTATAGAAGGCTAACTCCTAGTCGCAGCTCCTCTTACCCCATTATTCAAGACTAATATCTGATGAGGCAATGGTAAAAACCATTACTTCATCCCAATCCACCTCAGCTCTAGTCCTTTCCAGTCCATTCCCTCTGCCTATATATTCCATCTTGCACTCTGGAATGCACCCTCCCTCCATTTTTATAGTATTTTATTTTTTTCCCAGTTATATGTCAAGAAAATTTTTAGCATTCATTTTTACAAGATTTTGAGTTCCATTTTTTTCTCCCTCCTTCTCTCCCTCTCTTCCCTCCCCTCCTAAAATGGTAGGCAATTTGATATAGGTGACATATGCCATTATGTAAAACATATTTCCATATCAGTCACAATTGTAAAAGAAGAAACATCAAAAGAAAAAAAATAAAGTGAAAAAAGTATGCTTCGATCTGCATTCAGAGTCCATCAGTTCTTTATCTGAATGTAGGTAGCATTTTCCTTTGTGAGTCTGTCGAACTTTTCTTGGATCATTGTGTTGCTGAGAAGAGCTGAGTCATTCATAATTGATCATCACACAATGTTGCTGATATTGTGTACAATGTTTTCCTGGTTCTGCTCATTTCACTTTGCATCAGTTCCTACAAGTCTTTCCAGGTTTTTCTCAAATCTGCCTATTTCTTATTGCACAATTGTATTCCATTACATTCATATACCTCATCTTGTTCAACCATTTCCCAATTGATGGGCATACCCTCAGTTTCCAATATTTTGCCACCAGGGCTGCTATAAATATTTTTGCACATGTAGGTCTTTTCCCCTTTTTTATGATCTCTTTGGGATACAGACCTATTAGTGGCATTGCTGGATCAAAGGGTATGCACAGTTTGGTTGCTCTTTGAGCATAGTTCCAAATTGCTCTCCAGAATGGTTGGATCATTCATAACTCTACCAACAATACATCAGAGCCCCAGTTTTCCCACATCCTCTCCACCATTTTCCTTTTTTGGTCATATTAGCCAATCTGATAGGTGTGAGGTGGTACCTCAGGGTTGTTTAAATTTGTATTTCTCTAATCAAAAATGATTTAGAGAACTTCTTCATATGCCTATAGATAACTTTGATTTCTTCATCTGAAAATTATGTATTCATATCCTTTCACCATTTATCAATTGGGAAATGGCTTGTATTCTTATAAATTTGACTCAGTTCTCTATATATTTGAGAAATAAGGCTTTTATGAAAATTTGGAACCCCCCAAAATTTGGAACCCCAAAAATGAGTGTAGTAAACTAAAAGTAAAAAATAAATTAAAAAAAAAAAGAAATGAGGCCTTTAGTAGAGACCTTGCTGTAAGGATTGTTTCCCGGCTTTCTGCTTTCCTTCTAATCTTGGTTGCATTGGTTTTGTTTGTGGAAAAGCTTTTTAATTCAATATAATCAAAATTATCTATTTTACATTTCATAATGCTCTCTCTTGTTTCGTCCTAAATTCTTGCCTTCTTCGTGGATCTCATATATGCTCTATATTGATGTTACTTCATTGTCTATGGTACTTTTTAGCAAGATGTAGTTTTCTTATTGCTTTTAATTAGGTCTATTTTTGCTTTTGCTTTGTCTGAGATCAGGATTGCTACCTCTGTTTTTTTTTTTACTTCAGTTGAAGCATAATAGATTTTGCTTCAGCCCCTCACCTTTTACTCTGTGTGTGTCCCTCTGCTTCAAGTGTATTTCTTGTAAACAACATATTGTAGGATTCTGGTTTTTGATCCATTCTACTATCTGCTTCTGTTTTATGGGGGAGAGTTCATCCCATTTATATTCCCAGATATGACTGCTAACCGTATATTTCCCTCATCCTATTTTTTCCTCCTGTTTGTCTTCTCTGTCCTTTCACCCTTTCCCTCCTCAACAGTTTTTTGCTTCTGTCTACTGCCTTCCTGGTCTGTCCTCCTGGTCTGCCCTCTCTGATGTCAGTCTTCCTTGCCTCCCCTTTACTTAACCTCCTCCCTTCCTACTTTCCTGTTGGGTAAGATAGATTTCTATATTCAACTGATTGTGCGTATTATTCCCTCTTTGAGCCAATACTGATGAGATTAAGGTTCGAGCAATGGCCATTGCCCATGCTCCCATCTTTCCTTCCATTGTAATAGATTTTTCTGCACCTCTTCATGTGAAATAATTTACCCCATTCTACCTCTCCCTTCCTTCTACACCCAGGGTACTCCTATTTCTCATCCTTTAATTATTTTCTTTATGTCATTCCCTCAAATTCACCTTACATCTGTATCCTCTATGTATATTCCTTCTAGCTGTACTATTAGTGGCTTTTAGTTTGAGAAGAGACCTCAGTGTCTGGTACCTTATCCTGCCAGATGATCTTCAGAATCTTCCTAAGACAATTCAAATGGAAGCGATTCAGTTTCCTGGCATGGTGCTGTTCTACTGTCTAGGTCTCACAGGCACACAACAATGAAGTCAGCACAACAGCTCTATACACCTTCAGTTTGGTAGTCAGTCTAATACCTCTTCTCTCCCACACTTTCCTTTGGAGCCTCCCAAACACTGAGCTAACTCTGGCAATGTGTGTATTAACCTAATTTTCAATGTTTACATTGCTGGGAAGTATACTACCAAGGTAAGTGAACTTACCCACAGCATTCAAAACTTCTCCATTTGCTGTAACTGATGGTTCCACATATGGATGGTGTGGTGTTGGCTGATGGAGCACCTGTGTTTTCTTGGTGTTGTTAGCCCAAAATTAGCACTAGCAGCAGAGAATTGACCCATTCCTTGTTGCATCTCAGCTTCAGAGGCTACATTGAGTGCACAATCATCTGCAACCAGAAAATCATGCACCAACACTCTCTACTTTGGTCTTGGCTTGTAGCCTTTTCATGTTGAAGAACTTACTATTAGTGTGGAAGTTAAGCTTGATGCCAAGTTCATCCTCATTGAAGGTGTTTGACAACATGGCTTAAAACATCATGGTAAAAATCATGGAAGCAAGCAAATAGTCTTGTTTCACTCCATTAGTGACTCTACTGCAGAGAACACAACTCTGATGGGCCACATTATTCAAATGCAAAACATAGGCTTGCCAAAAAGATTATTTTGTGGAGAACTCACAAAGGCAAGGTTTGCATGGTGGTTGTAATAACAATTTAGATTTGAAGATCTTACCCACACATTAATACACTATGTGACCTGCTTATGTCACAGGAAGCCTAAGTCACATGTGATGGGAGGAACTTGCTGAGAGGAAAAGGAAAGTGTGTCACAGGAAATGCTGAGAGAGAGCAGTTAGAGCTGAGGGAAAGAACAGATGTTCTGTGAGTGGAATTATTGTAGGAAGGCCCCAGCAAGGCAGCTGAAGGTTATAGGATGGAGAAGCTCCATGCTGTGATGTTGTGTTTCAAGTTCCTTGCTGTTATGATAAAGTGGGCTTACTGGTTTTGGGAGTTGGTTGCTTCTTGGATGGGCTGGACTTATTGGTTATGGGATTTTGTCTTCTGGTCTCTGAATAAATGTTTTAATTCTACCTTCTATATGGAGAGTCTCTCATATTTCACAATACAGAATTACATAGGCATATTCACGATTATGGTTGATGTCATGTTTATTGCTTACCTAATACAGTGGTCAGAAGAAGTGACAGAGGGACACTCTCAAGGTCTCTCTTAAGAACTTCGGAATTGATCATGTGACATGGGAGATGCTGGCACAGGACCCCTCGGCATGACTTGTGCTCATTAGAGAAAGTGTTGTGCTCTATAAGCAAAGTAGCTCAAAAGAAATGTAAGATGCACAAATTTAGAGAATCCACCCCAAATGTTCACTTGGACTATTTGTGCCTGACCTGTGGTACAGCATTCTGAGCTCATATTGGTCTGATCAGCCACAGTCTAACACACTGTAACTTGACTCTAGCATAGGGATGTCATTTTGGTGCTCTTTGAGAACGAAGGACAACGACCAACCATTAGTGGTACAATTTTTAAGAATTACATCTCATGTAGAGATGTAAACAGTTCAGCTCCATTGAATCCCCTATGTTTTCTTTTCCTTTTTTCCCTTTTTAGGCTTCTATTGGGTCTCAATATTGGAGATGAAATTTTTCATTCAATCCTGGTCTTCTCCTTGTGAAAGCTTGAAATCCTTGTATTTCATTGAATGACCATTTTTTCCCTTAAATGTAGTCCTAGCTCCTTTGCCCCTCCCTCCATTTTTAATAAACTCATATTCATTATGTATCTTTTCACACTTTCCATTTTCTTGCATTAATGGAAACCATGTTCTCTTTGGAAAACACTCCATTTGGAAGACATTCTCTTCAGTAATGGATATGCCTTTCATCACATCCTCGACACAGTGACCTAGATGGTAGAAAAGATATACTCCTATTGATCTTTTTTTTTGTTTGTTTTTTTACTCCTATTGATCTTTACTGCTATTTCAACACCATCCCTTTGCCATCATCCCTCAACAACTTCTCCTCCTTTGTGGTTTTTAATTTCTGTCCAGCCATTTGTATTTACAGGTCCATATTCTTCTAGATCTTTTTTTTCACGGAGTTGGGTTATCAGGTTCTTCGTCTTTCTCTCTACTCTTACCTCTGCCCTCATACTTGGAGATTTCAGGATACATGATGATGCCCCTCAAGCATTTTCTTATTCATCAACCATCTCAGATTTTATGACCTAAATCTTCACTCTACTTCAGTTTTCCCTAAGAATGGACCCTCATTGTACCTCACTTGAGCTATTGCAGGTGCCCCTAATTAGCAATCATGTTTCTATTCTCTTCAATTCTTTCTGTTCTTTCCAATCTATCCCCCACAGAGACATCAAGACATTCTTCCTAAAGTACAAATCTGACCACAGCATTCCTCTACAAAAAGCCCTCGGTAGTTCCTAATTGCCTGTAGGATAATATACAAATGCCTCAGCAGGGAATTTAAAGCACTATACAGTCTGTCTCCCACCTATCTTTCCAGATTTATTTCATACTACTTCCCTTCATTTACTCTCCATTCCAACCAAACTGATCTGCCACCTAGCCCTCATTCTCAATGCATCATCTTCTGTTTCCTTATAGGGTGTCCCTATTTATAGAATGGATTCCCTCCTCTCCTTTGCCTCAGAACCCTTATCTGTCTTTAAGGTTTAGCACAGATGCCTCCTCCTGTGTCAAGCTATTCTTGATTCTCTCAGATGTTAGGCTTTTCTCCTCCTGACATTATTTTGTGTTTACTCGTTTGATTACATATTGCATCTCCTTAAATAGAATAAAAGCTGGGAGGAAAGATATTCTAATTTTTAGCATGTAGCAGAGTGCTATGTACATAGCAGACAATATTGAATTGTTATCTGTGTTTGGGAGGCAGGGCATATACACATGAGCACCCATGTACACACATACAAGTTTCTGAAGCTTTTGTTTTGTTTGGCTCTATGTCTTTTATTCCATTTGAGAACAGCTGGTGGGTGTGCACATGCAAATAGGAACAACATGCAGGCAAGGGCTTTAAATGAGAACGTGGGCCATTTTCTGTGCTGAGACGTCTGTGCTATGTTTCTATTTTTTTCCATAAATTTGCCATGGGGCTCGTGATCCAGTGACCAAGGCAGGGACAACAAACTCACATATTAGTCACTGAGACTTTGGGTCTTGAGATGTCCCTAGATGAATCCAAGTTATTGTTTAACCTTTTAACACTGTGATCTTACAACAGAGTAGTGACACATCTGAAGTTGTAGAGGCACCCCAGAGAACTAAATTATGGATTGATATTTAACAGTGCAGAGTCATTTCAAAGCTGGCTCTTCTTTTTCTTTAAGACTAGTTTGACTCAGGGAGATTTTTATGGTGCCAGAAACCACACACTAGGCTGTAATTGAGCATAATTATTGCACCGCATGGTGCAAAGTGCTGGACGGTAGGCATCCCACTGAATCCCATTAGTTTTTTGATTGAGCTCTAGAAAATGGTGCCCCTGACAGGGCCAGGGATAATTTTGTTTAATCTGCTGCCCCTTTAAAATGATAGCTCTTGGTTTGTGTAATCCTCCCTGCCCCCTGTCTATGATATACCTATAAACACTCCAAGGTGCCATTACAAGCACACCTTCTTGCAATTCTATGTTTGTGTATTTCTAGCTAAAGGCAATGAAAAATGGAGACATTTATTTGAATAACTTAAATTAACAAGCACAAGTTCATACACCAGATAGAAAGCAAATACTTTGCATAAACAATCTGATTTTGGAAGGTAAAAATTTTTGAAGGAAAACCTGTGAGCAATTAGGATGATTTTGGGGATTGACTTGTCTTGATTTAGAAATTGGCAATACTTTTCCAACTTAATCTGTGGCATAGTGTATCCCTTCTTCAAAAAGAGAGCATCACCTCTGCGATCCCTGAAGCTGGAAGATCAATAAAGGTTTAAGCTATGCCATCTGGTTGGTCAGATATCAAGATCTTGCTCCCTCCTCAACTCCCACTATTATAGGGAATTATTTAGACAGTATCAATCCAGTGGGAAAGGGACTGCTTGTTTAGCTGCCACAAAATGTGCTTGCCTTCAGTGGAGAGTCTAAACTAGAATGTCATCCTATAAATCTAGGAGTTACTGTATTGAAGTCTCCCTATGGGAGAGCTAGTGTTCCATTGGAATATTAAAGGTTACCTCTATAGCAAACTGGAATAATAGAAATTACTGTGAAGGCTTTGTGTGTTTTTGAGATTTGTTTCTGGACTCCTGTGAGTCTTTTGAATGCTTTGTGTATTTTCTATGTTTGTTTGTAGGTTCCTATTAGTCCTTTTCTTCTGAATTTTCTATGAGGTGAAATAAAGGCTATACATAATATTGCCTTAATGTCTTGAGCACTTATAGGGAATTTGGGGATTCTGTTACCCACATTTGGGAAAACTTTGACATGAGCTGTAACTAAGCTATATTTAGAGATTTTCATAGAGTAACTAAACCTCTGAGTGGTGCAATAAACTCCAACTGACAGTAGTAGAGTAGTGGAAAAGGCAGTGGGAGGTGCTAAAAATCATGGTTTGTAAACCATCTGTATAAAGTTTGCCTCAGATGTTGGTAACCTAAATATGAGATCTTTATCCAGTGACCCTGAGTGGACGCATGATTGAAGGAATTGAACCATATCAACATTGAAATTACCACTTAAAAAACCATTACCATTTTACCATTAAAAAAACCCAGGAGACAGAAGAACATTGAGGCTAAATAGAAGGATAGCTCACAGATTCTCATTGCAGAGCAAAATAAAGGAGCTGTAAAATGTTTTTATTGTGCATCCAAAGACGACAAGAAAAATAATTTTGTGGAACATTTGTTCATCTTGTTTTTTAGTGCTCATGATCAGTATTTGCAAAAAGACCACCACAAAAATAATTGCAGCTTATGTACCAACATCTGTTGTAGGGGATGGAGAAAAAAAAGAAATTTTGTGAAAAACTCAGTGAGGCCTTTCAAAAATAAATAAACTAATCCTTTAATACGGTGAAGGTAGGGATGGGTGAGGAACATGTCTATGTATGAAACATATAATATGTTAATATAAAAACATATAAAAAGTATATATCTATACATACATTGCACATATATAGCAGGACTAAGAAATGGCAACAATTATTTGCAGACTACATAGAAGTCTTATTCAGCAAACACTTTATTTATATGCTAAGTGGATAGATACGAAGATAAAAACTGGTTTAGAATGAAAATTTATGTGTAACACCTTACAGCAACAGGTAGCAGGAAAATATGAATGATATCTTGTAAAACAGAGAATAGCTATAGAGGGTAATTCTAGTTTAAATAAACCTTAATGAGAGACCCACAGGAGCAAAATAATGCCAAGGATATTTAAGGATGAAACCAGAAGGTGGACAATATATAGGTGAAAGATGGAAAAGATCTGTAGGAATTTTTTTAATGACATGTACTTTTCACCATGGAGAGAGGTGGATCTACCATACTTAGACACTGACATCACAGTTTCACATATGTTCAAAGAGAAAGTAGAAATGATACTAAAAAAACCAAAGAATTGAAAAGTGGCTGAATTAGAATGGGGGTAGCTAGAAACGGGTTATATAAAATACATGCTGAAGGTGACACAATGGTTATGGTATTGAGAGATCAATTCACAGGGTATTTGATGGGAAGGAAGATAATAAAGATGTGAGAAAAAACCCTCAGACCCTACTGTTAAATAAAAAAGACTCAGGGGATAGTAACAACTACTGACCTATATGTTTACTTTCCCATTTATATAACATGATTATGAGAAAAAATATCTCCAATCAAGGGCATCATTGTTGAAAGTATTAATAGGGAACAGACAGACTTGCCAAACAACATTTCACAGCAGATCACACCTTTACCATTATATAGTTGTCTGAAAGATGTAGAGAATCCAAACTCCCATTGTGCTTATTGAATAAAAAAAGCAATTTATTTGGTAACACAAAAAACTACCTTAAAGACTTTTCTTCCAACAAAGTCTTTGCTATTCCAGTGTAAGATATTGTTCATATGCTTCAGTTGTTTTCAATCACATCTGATTCTTTATGACTTCATTTGGGGTTTTCTTGGCAAAGACACTGGAGTATTTGATAATTCCTTCTTCAGATCATTTTACAGATGAGGAAACTGAGGGAAACAGAATTAAGTGACTTACCCAGGGTCACACAGCTAGTATCTGTGGCCAGATTTGAACTCAGGAAGATGAATCTTCCTGATTCCAGGCCCGGCATTCTATCCACTATGCCACCTGTAAGATGTTGTAAGATATAACAAATGGAAATAACCTTGTCTGATTACTCTATTATCATTAATATCAGGTGGTGCTTTAAATATTTGAATATGGTGAGCACTTGCTTTGTGATAGAGTTGGAGTCAGGGCAGCAAGAATTAGGGCAGAGTAATCTGGATTTTCTCCCTGACTACCCAAGTTTAGAGGACACTTGTACTCCTTCAGAAACTAGAAATATCTTTCACTTTGGGTTGGTAGCCAACATCTGGGGAATATGATTCCTATGCCTAGTAGTCCTCTGGCCCAGCACAACTGTGATCCTGTGCCGTGTCTCTCTGTGACTTGCCTCTCCTCTTATCCAGGCCCCAGGATATCAACTCCAGTGGGATTAATGCTATCATATATCTCTCAAGTTGCCATATACAGTGCAGATCACCACTAACATCTCAAGGTTGAAGGGGACTACTATTGGTGTGTCTCCAACACATGAGGAGATCATGAACAGAAAGCTATTCTCTCTGGAGAATGGACCATTATTCCCTTACCCTTAGTTCAACCCGTCAGGTTTGGGGTACCATGCCGTTTCATAGTGTGTGTGTGTGTGTGTGTGTGTGTGTGTGTGTGTATACACCTGGGATAAATGATAATGTCAACTTGCCGAAAAAACCCATCCTGAAATAAGGACCAAGATGTTTAACACATTTATGAGTTAAGGACTGAATCTGCCTTGTTCAATTCCCTAGCAAAGGCCTCTCCAGTAGCAGTTTTGTGTATACTGGATTTTTTTCTCTCTTGGGGCCTTCTGTTTTAACATCTAACATTTTTTCCAGTGATCTTTCATAATAGCCAAATGAATTTGCCTTAAAAATTGATTTGAGGGTGACTTTCGTGCTTGTCTGGGAACATTTTGCAATACTTTTTTCTTAGTATCAGAATTGCTGACTATGGTTCTGCTTAGTGCAGTTCCCCAACTCTTTCTTCCTTGTTCTCATTGCATAGAAGGGGTGGTGGAAATTTAGTTATCAGAAGAAGAATTTTATTAGTGGAGACTAAAGCTTAGCCAGATATCAATGGTGGTTCCTTTTTGGCGAAAGGTTTGATGAGGTGGTTAAAACAGGCAGTAGGTTAAAATTAGAAGTTGAAAGTTGGGTAGAGCCAACCTTATCCAAGGGAATCCTGAATGGAACAAGTTATGATGACAGGATGTTGAAAATAATGAAATTAACTCCTTCTGAACCAAGAGAGTAGTCACTACAATTTGTGGTATAGGAACCAACCTTGAATGTGTATCTGTCATAACTTGTAGGCAGATTTATTAAGGTTGGAAGTAAGCCAAGTTACTCTGGTTACATTTCATTCCATGTACATTATTCCTGATACACCTTTGGAATATTTGCTCAGATTTTATTGTTTTTCCTTATAAATCCTTAACAAAAAGATTTATTTGGCTTTAATGTTATGCAGCAGAAAGGAGAAGCAAAAGAATGATTAGGTTGACAACAGAAGAAAAAGAGAATAAGTTGCTAAAGGACAAATTGGGGTTAATTTCTCTTTATTTTTCATTCTGTTTGGTGGCAGCAAAGGCTGAATTTAGTGGGTTATCTTGTTCCTTTTTTTTAAAAAAGTATTTTTAAAAGCACTGTTTTCTTTTAATCTATTGACTGCCAAATCACTGTGTCACAAGATGGGAGCCAACCTGCATGAGTTAATAGCCCTCCTGGGTCTTTAAATGTTCAGTTCTTCCACAGACTATAGGATAAGAGAAAAGAGTTACTTTTGGTTCTCACAGTGAAACCTTGGCAAGTCTCCTAGTACACTGATGAATAGAATGAGAATGGAAGCAACCTCTTATTACTCCATCCAGAAAGAACATTAAGGATCACATTAAGGCACAGAAGAAAAGGGATGAGTCAATGATTTTGGTTGGTATGGAGGAGGAGGAGGATTCTCTCAACACCCTTCTGAGAAAACAGGACACAGGAAACTGAGGACCAATCTTAGTTCTAATATGAAGACTTCTAGCAAGTATTTCCCAACCTAAGGTGGAAAAAAAATCTGATTTAGCCAAAAAATTCCATCATTAGAGATTCATTCTTTTGGTTCAAGGGTTTGTCCTCTTTTTGAATGCAAATACCTTTGGCATGGGACATACCATGGTTTACCATAAAATCACACCACCGCCACCACCATCAACAACACTGGGAAAGGAGCCCTTAGTCATGTGACTATAACAATAACAAAACAACAACGATAGCCATGATATACCCATGTGGCGCCTTTAGATTTACAAATCACTTTCCATATGTAACACATGGTTCACAATCAAAGCTCTAGTTCTACACCAACTAGGTTCATCTTTAGGGCTTCTTTATAATCTTACCCTTTTGCTCAGGCCCTGGGAAGCCATGAAATTTCCTATGGTACAATCAGAATTTCCTTTGGAAAGACCCTTAGCTCCTATGCAAGTACTCTGGCTGACAGAATATCAAATATAAAACAGGCTTTAATTCAACAAAAACCCACAAAAGAGACTTGCACTGAAGCTCATAAACAATTAAGACACCTCCAAACCAAATACAGTAGGATTTGTTATCGTTTATACCTCATAATCCAGTGTTGCTATGACAAAAACATATCCCAGATCCTATATGAATATAACTTTACTGTGAATATCTGATGATTGAGAAAATAGATGATTGGATACAGACCTCTATAAATCCAGGGCTCCCCAGGAATTATAGCCTACAAGGTGAAACCACTGGTGTTGACTAATTTCATAAACATACAGAAATCAGAACTAGGATCACTAGTTGCTTATGCCTCCTTTTAAAAAAATTAACAATGGTATCTGTGACATTTCATATTTGGGGGGGTAATTTTTCCTCTTTGAATTATCTTAAACATTTATCCCAAAATATCTAAAATTGTGATGCCTACAGCATGGATTTCTGTAAGAACATGGTTAGATCCAACCTTTTTTCTCAATTAAATCTTAAGTCTCATGTCCATTTCCTCATATGGCACATAAATGAGGTGGTAGAGTCTAAATGTGGTGATTACATTATCATCAGTGATGAAAATAGATTGTTCTAGAAATGCTGCAAAATATGTTCTGGTTTATGTCTATCTGCTGTACTCCTTCCAGATTCCTGTAAATGGCCTTGGAATGCTATGTCATAATTCAGTCCCATACCAGGCTTTCTGAAGACTTGTTTTTCCTTCCATTGCTTTTAATTGCTTTTTGATCTTCTGTCATCTGCCCCCATAATGTTTGCCAATGCATTTGTACTCTACAATGGTGTCACCCTAGGTTGCTATATTTCTCCACTTGGCAAGGAAATCATGTTTTGCTAAATGAGGATGATTCTGGGTTCTTTTGGTCCCCTTGCTGTTTTATATTGGTTAAACTTCTGTTATCTATTCTGATGCCTCATCATGGCATGGAGGTGACCCTGGATTCTCAAAAGGCTATGCCAGATGAGTGCAAGCTTTTGTAGGTCTTACCTCGTTGGAAGGGCTTCAAGTGTAGTTCCAACAACAGACAGAATGTACTTAAGTATGGAGTAAACCTACCTGAGTAAGGAGAGGCTTACCACCAGTAGGTTGGCTACTTCATGTAGAAAACCATGAGACAAAACCAAACAAAAATATAAATCGACCTTCAGTCTTGTGTAGTCCCCCTCTGTTTCTTCAGTGACAGTGAAAGAGTGGCAGAAAAAGAGGCAGAGAGTGCTAAGAATCACTGTTTCATTACTTTTTAGACCATCTATATATTTTACCTTGACTGTTGTTATTCTAAATGTAGAATCTCTATTTAATAACCAATGAATGGGTATACTAATGGAGGAATTGAATCCTAACATTCTTAAAAATCTAACTAGAAACAAAACTGGAAGACAGAAGGAATTTAAATAGGAGGATGGCTCTCAGGGTGGCAAAGGACCTGATGGAATGAGTTTTATTAAATGCATAAGAGCAACAAGAAAGATAATTTTGTGGGACACTTGTTAACATAGTATTGCAATGCTTGTGGTAAGTATTGCAAAAAGGCAACTGTGACAATA
Source organism: Trichosurus vulpecula (assembly GCF_011100635.1). Lineage (NCBI taxonomy): Eukaryota > Metazoa > Chordata > Mammalia > Diprotodontia > Phalangeridae > Trichosurus > Trichosurus vulpecula. The sequence continues at coordinate 294,177,214 of NC_050574.1, read as the reverse complement.
ATTGGAGCTTGTGCACCAGCATTTGTTTCAGAAAATGAAAAGGTAGAGAAATTTCATGAACAACCTGATGAGGCCCTCTGAATTATCAACATACACTTTGATACTCAGTGACTTCAATGCAAAGATGGATATAGGCAAGAATGGTGAGAAAAATAACAGAAAACAAGGGTCAGGAAAAATGAATGAGAGAAGCCAAACATTTATGGACTACATAGAAGCTTCAAACATTTACATCATGAATACTTTTTTTAAAGGAAAAAAATGGTAGGGACTGGATATAATGAGCACTGAAGAACATTACAAACATGAAATATATTTTAAGAGATAGGAAAAAGACTCTATTTATATGGCAGTGCTCCCTGATACAAATGTCTCTGTAAATTAAGACCATTGACTTCTTAGATCGAAGATCAGAATTGATATGAATTTAGAAGAATAATGAGAAAAAAGATGTGGCATACAACTGAAACGACTCAGTTCTGACCTATTTAAACAAATTATTGATGACAAAAATGGGTACTGGATAGTAGAAAAAACATTAACCATGATTACAAAAATTTTATATAGAGGCTTGTCTGATGTAAATCAATTGCCACAATAAGACCAAAGAAATCTAAAAGGAGTCTTAGTCAGCAAACCCTTGATCTTCTTGTCATGTAGAAAAAGATGTCAAGCAAAGGCAATTTAAAATATAAACTCATTTGTAAAATCCTACAAAGAAGGGTGATAGAAGATTATGAGTATCACTTATCATCTCATAAAGTAGAAGAGAGATAAAGGATAAAACTATTTTAATGAAAGCTTAGTGAAGACCCCAACTAATCAATCTTATCCTGAAGATATTTGAGGATGAAAATGAATGGAGGAAAATAAACAGAAGAAAACTAGAAAAGATCTGCAAAAAGTTTTTTTATAAACAACATCATCAAGGGAAGTGGGGCCACCTCTAATATTACAGCCCTGGATGTACCTATAAGGTAGGAGTTTTAAACCCAGGGTCTGTGAACATAATTTTAAAAAATATTTTGATGACTGTCTTTTATTCTGAGAAAGAGTCCATAGGCTTCAAGAAAGGGATCCATGATACACAAAAGGTTATGAATTGTTGCTAGTGAGAAAGTAGAAATGGCACTAAAGATAACAAAGATGAGGGAAAGAGTCAGATTGGGTCAATTATATGAAGAAGATAGCTGCATTAGAGGTGACCCAATTTCAAGTTTTTTGAGGCATTAATCCATGAGGGTATGAAAGAGGGGAAAATAAAAAGGCATGGAAAAAATCATACACTTTAATATTGCCTAGGAGACTGAGAAAATAATAACACTTATTGACCTATCTGACTAATTACCCATCTATACAAAATTTATCATGAGATCAATTTATACACCTACCCACAGCATTCTTGATAAATACATTTGTAAGGAACAGACAGACTTTTACAAGTGATATTCCACAGTGAACCACATCTTTACCATTACATAATTAACTGAAAGATGCATTGCCCCATTACCCCATTGTATTTTGTTTCTTAAGAAAAAGCATTTAGTTTGAATTGTAGAATAGCAAAAAAGGGAGGTAAAAGCCTATTTAGTCCAATCTCCTTGTTTTACGCATGGGGGAACTGAGGCTCAGTCACTTAACTGAAAAGTTAAATGACTTTTCCAAGGTCCCTCAGATAAGTATTACAGATAGGATTTCAATCCATATTCTCTGACTTCAAAGTCAATATTCTCCTTACTATATTATCCTGCCTCTACCTTAAGGTGTCTCCTCCAATTAGGCAGCTCTCAGTCACATTTCAAAGTCATTCAAGATTCCTTGAAAGATATAACAATGAAGATGGCCTTATTCAGTGATCCTCTGATCGGAAACATCAAATGAACCGAAAACAAGATGAATGTTCACTAAAGGTATCTGCCTTTCCACTGTGATAGTGGAAATAAAGCACAGAGTCAGAGGTAAAGAGGATTCCCTAAGAATGGTAAGGTTCACCAGATGCTTCTCTTTGCTGATGACATCATTTAGGTTGCATCAAACCCTGAACCTTTTTAGAGCATGCTGGAAGAGATCTATAACCACTAAAAAGACACAAAATACACACAGGCAATGAAGAACTTATATTATTCATATTGTGGTATGCATTTGGATGAGCAGCCTCTATAAGAAAATCCTTATTGAGGTTGTCCATCATTATGTATGTCTGGAGCAGATAGAACAAATGAACAATGAATTGGATCCAGAATTAAATAGGGGAGGTAGAATAGGGTGGATTGTTTTCAGGAAATTGTCATGTTCCTTTAATAACCTCAAAGTTCTTTTAGAAACAAAGCCCAACATTTGTTTGTTTTTAAACAGATTTTTATTGATTATTTTTGTTTTTACATAGCCTTTATTTCCACCTACTTCTTTTTCTCTGCCCTCTCCCAGAGGACTATTTCTTATAAATGTTCTTAAATAAAAGATAAAAGAGAGAAATTTCAGTAAAAGCAATCAAATACATTAAAAAAATCTGATGTATTTGTGATGGCCATACCTATGGATTCCCACTCTAGCAAAGCAGAGAGTGGATGTTTCTTCTCAAATCGCTTATCTGGGGCCAATCTTATCTTCATAATTTATCAATATTCATTAATTTTTTGTGAGGTTATTTCCATTTACATTGTTGTTGTCATTTTGCATATTGTTCCTGGTTCTGCTTACTTTACTTTGCATCATTTCATATGCCTAACCATGATTCTTTGTATTTATCATGCTCGTTTCTTGTAGCATAGTCATATTCCAATATATCCAGGTATCATAACTTGTTTGCCATTCCCTAGTCGATGGATATCTATTTTCTTTCCATTTTTTGCTACCACAAAAGGTCTGTTATAAATATTTTGGTGTATATGGAGTCTTTCCTTTTGTCAATGATATTCTTGGTGCATATGCCTAATAGTGGATTCTCTGAGTCAAGGAGTATGGATATTTTAGTCACTTTATTTGCATAATGCAAAATATTTTTCAGAAAGGTTGAACCTATTTACTGTTCCAGCCAACAATGTCACAGTGTTCTTCTTTCCATAACTCCCTCCAACATTTACTCTCATTTTTTGGTCATCTTTGCCAATTTAGCTGGCTATTAGGAGAAATCTCAAAGGTTTTTTGATTAGCATTTCTTTTATTATTAATGTAAGAGTGGTGTGTAGTGTGTAGTGTTTGTGAAGGTTATGTGTGTCCACCTAGATCTAATTAGATGTGGCTCACAGGAAGGCATGTCTATAGAGTTCCCTTGCCCCACCCTTCCCCAAGGGAGACTGATTCCTACCAGGAAGGAGGCAGGAGGTTGGCACCAGAGGCTGGCCACTCTATTTCCTCTGAAAAATGGTTCTGGGCTAGAGTTATATCTATCTGATCCACTAGATATTGCTAGTCTAGGGGAAATAATTTTTAGGATGATGGTGAGCTCTTGATCCCTGCCCCTTAATGGGGAAGGAGTGCCCCAAGCTATATATCCAAGGCTTGACTTCCTTCCCATAAAATGCTAGTATTACTGTGAACACACATAGCAAATAAACCCATTTATCTAAGTTGATAGTGAACAGAAATTGGAGAGGTATACATAGGGGAATATACCAGAAAAACATGATGAATGAGCTTTGTGGGAGCAAGAAAATTGAATGAGGGAGAGAGAGGGGGAAAGGGAGGGGGAGAGAGGGGGAGGAGAGAGAGGGAGAGAGAGAGAGAGAGAGAGAGAGAGAGAGAGAGAGAGAGAGAGAGAGAGTCCCAGATCTCACCCAAAGAGAAATTCCCCAAATTCTCTAATGTAGCAGTCTGGGAAAGGCAGATTACAATACTAGCTCCTCTACATGTTGGCTTCTTCCCAGATTTTATTCTCTTTTCAGGGAACTTGCCTTGAAGAGAACATGGAACTGAAAGTTGGCTCTCTTGAAGATGGAAGAGCAGGATCTCTCCTCTCCCAAACGCTCCCAAATTCCACACAGGTGTAGAACATTGAATAATCAATCTTCTGCAATGAAGAGAATCTTATGTAAATGGGCTTCGAGCTATGAGTTACATTAGTAATTTGGAACATTGTTTAATGTAGTTGTCAATGGTTTGCAATTCTTCTGGGAACTGTCTGCTCATACATTTATTAGAGAGGCCCATCTTTTAAAAACCAATATTCTACCAGAATTGTATTAATGGCTTCTTGACCTGGAATGCTATGGTGTCTGTAAAAGTGAAAATATATTTAACATGGAGAACAATGGAAAAGTGAACAGTGGATGGCTGTGAGCAGGCTGTTTCAAAGGAAGGGTGAAGAACAGCATTTGCATAGTGCCTACTCTACTCCAGGCATTGTACTAAGGATTTTCTACAAATATTATCATTTGATCCTCACAACAACCCTGCAAAGTAGGTGCTAGTATTATCCCCATTTTACAGTTGAGGAAACTGAGGCTAGGGGAAGTTTTTCTTTTGGTTGATGTTGAGCTCTTGATTGCTGTCCCTTCATGGGGAAGCAGTTCCCTAAGCTATATATCCAAAGGCTTATTAAATGACTTGCCAAGGGTCACACAAGTAGTGAGTGTCTTGTGCTGAAGTTGAACTCAGGTCTTCCTGACTCCAGGCCCGGAGCTCCACCGTACCTCCAGCTGCTCTCTGAGGATAAGGATGATAGGCAGGCAGCTTAAATATTTTACAAATATCCTCACAAAGTCAGGAGAAAATGAGGAAAGTTCTTGGAGGACTCCTTAGAGTAAACTTATGGGAGGATAAGAGTTGTGCACCATGGCACCATGTGCACCATGGGCAGGCAGAGATGAATGGATTGTCCTCTACATCTTTGTAGGGAACATTCAAATCAATGAGGTAACAGATCCATTTCAGTATTTAAACTTCTCTAAGAAATGGTAACGATTATAACCAATTTCCTAAGTTTTATCTCCCCCCCATCCCCGCCTTTTCCAGTATCACTGAAAATTGCATAGCCTGTTTGGTATTGATTTTGACTTTTGTTCTAACCAGCTGATGATTTGACTGCACATAAACAGTTGATTCTGAAATGATTCCCATGCCTGTAACCATTTATCTGATATCACTCCAAAACAGTCAATTTAATTTCTAATGATATTATTTGATATTCACCATATCCAGCACATCATATGTGGATGTGAGGATTTTGAATAAGAGGCCTTTGGCCTTTTAATTTCTTAATCTCACACTAAATTCTCTAACACAATTCTTGCCAGCCTGCCCTCTGTTAACTTTGAACTCACTTGACTTGGTTTGGATATGCACTATGATGTAATAGAAAGAGCACTAGTGTTGGTGTCAGAAGAGACACGGCTTCACATCTTGCTTTTGGCAGTCACCAGTTTTGTAACCCTGGCAAAATCACTTTATGTCTCTGAACCTCACTTTCTCCTTCTGTAAAATGGGAATAACACTATCTGGTGTACTTATCTTGCAGTGTTGTTGAGAGGGCTCAAATAAGATAAGATAGTCTATATGAAGCATTTTGAAAACCTGTAAGTGCTATATAAATATCAGTTATTATCTTGTCAAGTTCTCCTTACAACTGTTCTACTTTATCCTCGGCAGCAGATGTTGGCACACAAGCTGCAATTATGTTCACAGAGGTCTTTTTTGTTTATGCTTATTATGAGCATTGCAAAACAAGATAACCAAATGTCCCATGAAATTATGTTTCTTCTTTCATTTGGGAATGCAATGAAACCCATGTACCTAACTACTTTATTTTCCTCTCCAGAGAAAAATCTCTAAGCTGTATTTCCATTTAGCTACAGCTTTTACGCATGTGTCTTCTGGTTTTCTCTATAGTGAGAATGTCAATATCAAGGTAATTCAATTCTTCCAAGAGTGTATCAGCTCACTGGGCATTGGATAAAAATCCCGCATTTAGAGCCAATGGTTAAATTAATGTTTATAGATGTTCTGGAAATTGCAACTTCAAACACTTTTTGACCCCTTTCTTCTGCCACACTGTCAACAGTACTGTGAAAATAGACTAAGGCCATGTAACACCAATGTTACTAGCAGCTGCTGTGGAGGTGTAAGACCAACAACACCAGCACACAGGAGGGCTGCTAGCATAGGTTCTTTGATCTGCTTTTCTGAAGGAAAGCAACTTAAAGAGATTATTTATTTAAACACACACACATATGTGTGTGTATATATATATGCATATGTATGTATATATATATATATATATATTTATATCATTCACTTAGTTCAGGAGAAGAATCAGCACCCTGAACTTCAGACTTCAGAGCAAATAACACAAATCAGCAGACAGGGCTTCTAACTGTCCATAGCATTACAAACATAGTTACCGGAGAGAGAAGCACCAACATCTGGGGTTTTCAAAGCCAGGGCACTCCTTAAAGACTACCCAAAGTCTCATCTGGCTACATCACATGAACGCTCTTCCCATGTGCGAGCCCCAAAGCAAAATTTTAACCTCAAAGTATATATACACTTCTTCAGGGTCAGAGGACATCACAACCCTCCAGCTCTAACTGCTCTAACTTTCTGCTCCACCCCACCCTGTTCCACTCATTCAGCAAGCTCCTCCCACTACAGGCTTCATGTAACTTAGGCTTCTGTGTGACTTAAGCAGGGCACATGAGGCTATTAACGGGTGGGAAAGGTCTTCAAATTCACAAAAATACATTAACAATACAGGCCACCTTGACTTGAGAGCTATTTTTGAATATTTGTATTTCAAGGGTCACCATGGCTAAATTATTTATCATCTGGTAGCCAACCTGCTGCTGATAAGCTTCTCCTTTAGCTGGACTTATCAGCAGATACATTCTGTCACTGGGACTGCCTTCGAAGTCCTCCAGTTTGATAGATCCTTCCAGAGCTTATATTTTGTTCTACCCTAGACCTGAAGAACCCAAGGTCACCTTCTTGTTTTGATGAAGAATTGGAATAGGATTTCATATGTAGATTTTAATGTACCAATTGCTGGTGGATAATTAAGGTTATTCTCAGTTCACATCCTTCTTGATCTCTCAGCATTACTTGACAGTATTGTCTACCCCTTCCTCCTAGATATAATCTCTTTCTTGGGTTTTCATGACACTGAGCTTTCTCAGCTCCTGTCCCATGTAAATGAAGTATTCTTAGTCTCCTTTGCAGGAACATCATGTATGTCCCACCTCCAGGAATGCCTCAGAGTCCTGTTCTCACTATTCCCTCAGTGCTCTCATCAGTTATCATGCACTTAACTATCTTCTCTATGTAGATGACTTCCAAAAATACATATCCAGCCCTCCTCTCTTCTGAGCTCCAGTATCACAACTCCAACTACCTGCTGAATACATCTACCTGGATATACAAATGAAACTTAAACTCAGTATGTCCAAAACAGAAGCAATTATCTTTTCCCCTACACACATCCTTCCTCCTCATTGCCCCATTTCTCTAGAGGCTACAAACTATTTATATGGCTATTTTGGTTCATAACCAAGGGTCCAACTTCAATTTTCCACTTTCACTCATTTCTCATATCTAATCAGTTACCAAGTCTTGTTGATTACATTCCTGCATATTTTGCATCTATCCCTTTCTCTCTATTCACATGGCCACTCCCCTAACTCGGGCCCTCATTATTTTTGCCTATTACAATGTATTAGGTTAAATGTTTTAGGACTAGATCCCTTATTGGTCTCCCTTCATCTAGCTTGTCTTCTTCCTCCCTCTTCCCTCCACCCCAACCTGGAACATGTGAGCTTAATTCAGGGGGAAAATGAGCTTAGTAGATTTCAGGGTGCAAAAATATAGGATTTAGATAGATAAGAACTGTTTCTGTGACAGCTGGGTTGACTCATTTCTCTTTCCACAATCACAATGTCCATTTGTTCCCTTAGACGTAATATCTCTTTTAATCTTTCTAGAACAATGATCTCCTAAGTGGGCCATGGCTTGACAATATGGTTACCTTGTCTACATTTCCTGGCAAATGTCTCTGTGCTTTCCTTGGTGTGCTTCATAAGAAAGTAGGTAAGGACTAATCACACTCCCACCCTATCCTATTGCCGTTCTGGATACACTTCTCAGTAGGGGGTTATTTTCCCAAAAGGGTCTTATTTTATGATTATAAGACTTTTCAGCTATGTATTTCTCTTATCTCCACATCATGCTGCTTCTACTCCAGCCATCAAATGCCCCTCTTCTCTATAGGAACTGTGGCTCTGCCTCTAGAACCACCCTGGACCCTTGATAGGTAAGCTTTCTTCTTATCTTGCCAGGAATTAGACTTTCATGCCACATCCAGGTCATTACCACATCGTGCTGCTGGGCAACTGACCTTGTCTAATGTAAGCTCCTTGGATACAGTCACTCCCTGGATTACTTGTATTCATATCTCAACCACTTACACTATTCCTGTCATATAGTGAGTGCTTATTAAGAGATCTTTCTCTTTCTCTGTTTCTGTCTCCATCTCTCTTTGTCTCTGTTTGTCTGTCTATACATACATACATACATACATATATATACATATATATGAAATATGTCAATATATCGATCTATTTCCCAGAATCCACTTTGTCCCTAACGATTATTCTGGTGTTCTTCCTAATCACTATGAACACATAGCTGAGAACCCTGAGGGGATTTTGTGCTGCCAGATGACACTCTAGGAACACTAGGCACCTGGAGACTATGGGAGAGAGCACTTAGGAGGTGAGACAAGAGCATCGAAAGTAATGGTATAGAGTATATCAAAATAAACTTTGCTTATTTTACAGGTGTGTTGACAGTGTTCCTTATTTCCTGGCAAGGTATTATGAGAAGAGTTTTGAAATCGTTCACACACGGAAGGCAGGTTCAATATTTTCAAATAGGTATATAATTTCCCTCAGTAATAACTTCCTATCCATTAATACTCAAATTCCTTTCCTTATTCCCAAAGATTTCAAGATCAGAGTGACTCTGTCCTTCCCTGGACAACCTCTGTCTTGATTGCTAGCCTGTCTGAGGTTATTTCTATTTTCATTGATAGTTCAGACATGACAGAGATTGCTTCTTATGGGTCAGACCTCAGGAAAATAAAAGGGGGAGGGACAGAGAATTCTACCAGCTCAAGGGTCATTTGTGAAAAATATAAAAGGACTTTTGGTTTTTTGTAGTTTGCAAAGAGTCAGACCCTCACAAAGCAATGGAACATCTGGCTTGGCTTCAGTGAATAATTGTCAAGTTGTTGAATATTGTCTTTGGCATCCTAGATCCTCCCCCTATGCTGCATGGCAATATTTTCTCCTTTGTCACCATTGTTCTTCCCTCTAGGTACTCTCTCTCTCCCATTTGGAATTGAAGCTATGTTCCATCCATTCCCTTAGAGTTCAAGTTCCTTAAGGTGCCAAAGGCTGACATTTACATTGCCTCCTACAGTGCATATTATACAGTCTTTTCTAAGTGGGTGCCCAACCCATGTTACTAATTGACTGACTGCAATTGTAGGGTGTTTTCATTCCTGCTGAAATCCAATTCTAGAGCCATTTGGAAAAGCTATTCATAAATGATCTGATGTTTGGTAGAATTCTCTCATAAATACTGCTACTTTTAACTCCCTATCTATATCCCTTGTATACAGTCAGCATGGTACACATACACTGCAGGAACTAATTATGAAATTCATGGACTGCAGCCCTTCCTAGCTAGTATGGAACTATTTATGACTGTTCTAATTCCTCTTCTTCTCTTTTTCTCTTCTTTCCAGCTTTTGTGTCTATCTACCCTTGACAGAGATGAAAATGCCATTCTTCTTATGTGTCTATGTTCTGGTGTTTCCCTTCAACTTCAGTGAAAGTGTAGTGGGCATGAAGCAAATCTGCTTGAGTTAGATTGTCTCTGAAAGTCTACGCAAATGCCCATGGGCACACATATGTGACCTTGCTCAATGGATTTCAGAACCCGCAAACAAACAAAACTCCAGGAATAGTTTTTATAACTGCATATGGCATCTGACAGACAGTCTGTGTTAATGTGGCACAATAGAAAGCTGCAGCATTTTATAGTGTTCTGGCCTAGTCCTAGTTATCAATGACAGGTAGTCTGTTGCTCTAGGAAAATTGTAGAGGGAAGCTCCAGATTTCTAAAGCCAAGGTCTGCCTTGGTTCCTCTGATGGCTTTGGCATATGGGTAACCCATACCAGTCACTCAATTTCTACTTATAATCATAGGATGTAATTGCTAAAAGAGACATGAGGGATCAGGCTATCAAGGTCTCCTCAATTACAGATTGGAGAAACTAATTTATAGATGAAAATACTTCTGAATTTACAGATGAAGAAACTAAAGCCCACAGAGGGAAAGTGGATTGACCAAGATCACATAATTAATAAAGCATAGAATTAAAATTTTAGAATAGGAAGGGATCTTAGCAATCACCCAGTCTAAGCTCCTTTTTACAGATGAGAAAACTGAAGCCCAGAGAAGCCCAGAGTATTTACTTGCCCAATGTCACACGGTTAATAATTGTTGGAGGTGGGATTTGAACCCAGTTCTACTGTCTCGTTTTCTTTCCTTTGTAGGATGCTGTTGTTGTCGCTGCCTTTTAATTGTACCATGATGTATTTTCAAGTGTCAGAGCCAAGACTAACACCTCATCCTCCTTTCCAATACTTTTTGTTTTACAACATGCTACCACTGTCATTTATTGCATAAGACTCATTAGCTTTAGATTACTTATTTCATACTTATTTCAATATGTCAGAAGATCCATTGCTGTGGGCATGCCCTCCAAAGTCACAGATTACAACTCCTCCGTATCTTTATAGATAGTCTTTCTAAGTTCTTATGGCCCCCAGATTCTTCACTTAGTGATCACGAGTATCTCTCGTGAGATTTTAGCAAAGCCAGGCTTAGACAATATAATGCATTTCAATTCAATTCAACCTTAACTGGTAAAGTCCTACTATGTGCTATACATTGTGCTAGGTGTTGGGAATACAAAGATAAAAGTGAAAATAGTTCCTGCCATCAAGGAATTTCCATTCTACTGGGGAGAAACAACATGTATATGGGAAAATACATGCAAGTATACACAAAATACTTTGTACAAAATATATAGAAAATGATTTTGGTGACTGGAAAATACAACCAACCTGTAGTTAGGAGATCAGGAAAGTTCCCATGTTGAAAGTTGGCATGTGAGCTAAGTCTTGAATGGAATTAGAAATTTCAAAATGTGGAGGTAAAAAGAAAAAGTATCCCAGTTATGGTATGGGTCAGCCTCTATAAAGGAGGAAGATGAATTGTCAAATGGGGGCATAGAAAGTAGACAAGTTTAATTGGAACAAAGTGAGGAGAAAATATGAAACCAGACTGGAAATATAGGTTGAAAATAGATTGTGAAGAGTTTTAAATATAATTTTAAAAAAGAATTTTACATTTTATCCTAAAGACAAGAGTCGGAGAATGACATGGGCAGATATTGAACCTAGTCTTCCACTCAGCTCATACTCTGTAAGCCTATACGGATTGTAGGACTTTTCTGAGCTTATTCTCTGTTAGCATAGCCTTTGAGAATCTTGAGTCACTTCCATTCAATAAAAAAGCATCAAAGTCAAACTTTAGGATAGGATAGGCTCATTATTATCTCCCATTTGTTAATGGCCCTTTTGCTTTTCCTTTTACTCTGCATTAGCAAGAACCAGGCAATCTATTTTACCACTGTGCCTAATCAAATGATTTTACCATTTCACATTGTGACACTTCATACTTGTCAAACTGCTCTGTAGAGCCAATATGTTTTCATTAGTTGATAACAACCTCTATAACTGGAAGTTTTCCCAGAGTTTCTGACTGATGATAGTATGATTGGGAGCAGTTTAGCTCCACTCTGCTACTCAGGTAACCCTCCTTGACAAGTTCATAGCATCTCGATATCACTCTCTGATATTCTATCCACTTCCCATATGATCCTAGGATTTAGAGATGGAAAGGATCTTACAGATCAGCTGGTCTAATCCCCTTTTTTGATACAAGGGAAAATTAAACTATAGGAAATGTTCAATGACTTCTCTATGGTCAAATAGGAAGTAAGTTGAAAATCAGGATTGGAATCCATGTCTTCTGACTCCAAATCCACTGTTCCTTCCAATGTGCTGTGCTGCCTCCTGAAAGGTTAAAGGTAGCAGAAGGATCATGGGATCCAGAAGACCTGGAATTGAGTCCTACCTCTGCCAGTTCTTAGTCATATGACTTTGAGAGAGTCACTAAAAACTTCTGAGTTTCAATTTCCTAATTTGTAAAATGGAGATCATAATACTCACACTACTGCCTCTCCCATAGGATTCCTGTTAAATTCAAACAGGAAAAGTATGGATAATGGAAATTCTCAGGCATGGCTTTTGGGACCTTGTTGCACTATATGGCCCCCTGTTGATAATGGGATGGCTCTTTAACACAGTGTGAAATTCCTTTGACAAGGTTAATTCTTGGATAAGATGTGAACTTGGTTTACACATGGTACTTATTGTCCCTTTGACACCACACTGATAGTGACTGATGATCATGGCTAGTTCATTCCCTTATTCAGCTTGACTTTAAATGCTGGGCTGGAGAGCTAGACATAGAGATGTACAGAGGAGAAGGGCTCCACACATGTAAGGACTCAACTCCATGAAATAGGGGTGAGTGTGTGTGTGTGCACGCGCGTGTGTGCATGTGCATGTGTGCGTGTGTGTGTGTATCTAGCATCCTCTCATTTTCAGATAAGGCACCCCATGGGGCCCTGCAGAACTCTTGTTTTATCCTATTCCAAAATGCCAAGATTTTGACCAATCCCATGCTTACCATGGCAGCAGTTCTGTACTTCACCCAATATCAGAGGACACTCAGTGGAAATGCCAAACTCTTTAGGTTCCTCAAAATAGCTATCTACCTCGGTCCTCAGCTTTGCTTCTTCGTGGGTTGCATTACTCATCTCATTAGTCTAGGGATGAGGTCTGTGTGGATTTGTCCAATTATTCACTTGGCTTAGCTACAGCTCTCTTGGAAAAATCCACATTCCACTGTATTTTGTTTCTATTCAATCACACTAGCACAGTATACTGGAGTTGATCACACAAGGATGTCCTTTACTGATTATCAATGCAGTCAAAGACATAAAATCAAATATAATAAAATTACTACCACATGGGTTACCATGTACCTGGCTCCTCCAAAACCTAGAAAACCAGTTTTGAACTAATCTATAGGCATGACTCCAAACTAGGAGTTGCAGGAATATGTATTTCAGGTGATTAGTTTCAGATCTCCCCATTAATTACTCCCAATGGAAGCTTTTTAATGCTGCTCTACTAATGGGTTCCCAAAGTATCACAACTAGCCAGTTAAGGGAACTTAGAACCTAGGGCACTGATTTCTCCTCAGGCCTTTTTCCTGCTCTATTACCTGTCACTAGCTGTGACTTCTAATCTTTTCTAATGATTGCTTGCCGGTGTGTTTGCCTCATTGGCTGTGTGCATGGCACCCTGATTGTTTTTTTCAGCTTGTTTATTATTAGCAGAGAGGTGAATTGGGCTCAGGAGCAGACCCAGGAAAGAAGAAATACTCCTCCTACAACCATTACTTTTCTGTTTCCTCATTTAACATTCTTTTCTGAAAGTTCCCACACTGGCTACATTCTAGGTCACTTTCAGAAATCTAAGGACAGGGCTAGCCTGAGGAATAAGGTCTAGGGTTCATTCCCTCTTTCCCCACCCTGGTACAGCAGACTGAGGAGACTTATCAATTTTAGGCAAGGCATAAAATAGGGAAACATATATTCCCTAAAGGTGTTTACCAATATCATGAAATATTCTCTATATAGAATTCAAATGGAAGAGTAATTCCCTGTAGATGATAAGGTTCTCCATATGCTTCCATTACAGAGGATGTTGTACTCATTGCCTTAAGCCATACATAGGATTAATCCAGCCATCCTCAATAGAAAAATCAAGTGGATGGAGATTGCATATTGCTGAGATTTTGAAATGCAATTGGATGAGCAGTCCCTTGAGCTTTTCCATTAGAATATATATCATAGATTGGCAATTCATTTGAACAATGATCTAGGATTATAGCTGAATATGAGGAGGTGAGTGGGCTAGGTCAGAGGTGTTAAAATCAACCTGCTCCCCAAATCTCTGAATGCAGGAACCAGATTAAATTGTAATAGGGAAATGTTTGACAAAAATGCAATACAACATAGATAATGTTAATTTGGGGTTTTCTAAGTCAAGGTACTGTCCATAGGCATCCACTTGTATTTGAGTTTGACACTATAGATCTAGATTGCATTTGGGGAAATCACATATCACTTTCAGTAATCAAAAACTTCCTTTAATTCAAAAGCCTATCTTCTCAATACTAATAATCTCCTGATGATGCTAAATAGCTGTGAACTGTGGAATTCCATAATTTCCAAAAGAATCAAAATTATAGATGACCCAAGGGCAATAGGGAGGATGCATGGTAGGTAGAAGTAGGTGATGTAATATTATCAATGATGACTTGCATTCAACATGCAGCATGAAAGACATTAGGTGTAGGAATGATCAGAAAGGAGGGAGACTTGTCATTTAGCCAGAATAAAGGGTAATAAGCAGATAGCCCAAGGGTTGCACTTGCATCCACAAAATAATGAAAGATCTGAAGCAAGTGTTCACAACCCTTTTCAGTGCCCACATATAATGGCAACCACATTGGCATACCCAGGATGGCTGCTAGTGCAGGTTCTTTTATCTGCTTTACTAAGGAAAGACAGTTGTTTCAGGGATCAACAATCTTTCTTTTTTAATCACATAAAATACAAACCCAGGAAATACAGAAAAGAGAAATAAAGACCAACAGACAGGGCTCTACTGCCTGAATCAAAGCTTTACATCCACCACTGAATCAAGAGAGCCTTTACCTCTGAGGAGTTGGGGAACTCTGAACATACGGCCACTCAGAGTCTTGACGAGAGAATCACAAAATCTTTCTCATAAGTGAACCCCCAAAGAAAAGCTCACCTCTCAGAATATATACTCTTTAGGCTCAGTGCCTAATTAGAAATTAACAAAAGGTGTGTAAGCCTTCCTACAAGTGAGCAAACGTCCCTTAATGGGCTCCACATGAGGACTATTGATGGGTGGGGAAGATCTTATTCCCCATTGACCTGATACCATACTAGTTGGCTCTCAGTAAATCTTCAATATGAAGGGAAAAGAATTTAAAGTTTACCATACATATGCACATAAGAAATAAAATAGATTGTTTTCATTAGGATGAAATAGTTACTTACCAAATATTTCCTGTACCCCCTTGACAAGCTTCTCATACCTGTTGTGGGGTACATATATCCTAAGTTGAAAACTCTTGATGAAAAGGAAGACTTCTAGCTTATTGAGTAGAGCATCTCTGGAGTATCTGTGGGAGGACATGGATAAGAATTACCTATGATAAGTACATGTAGATGGGTTATAGCTGATCTTGGTGAAGGAAGTAGTCATATCAATGAGACTATAGAGCCATCAAAGTAGCAAAGTATAACCAGCCTTTCCAATTTTTAAAATAACCTAGCAAATGCTCCCTTTACCAAAATTATTATGTAAATTCTTATAATGTACTTCACCTCATTTTAATAGGTCTCTTCTAATTAAAGTGCTAACGCTTTATTCCCAAAGTGCCTGATCTCTAAATTTATATCTCTTTATCCCCTTCATCCACACAGGCCACCGATTCTTCATATATAATCTGATTGCCTTAGTGATCTATGGGTAATCTTGTTTATTAGAAGGAAACCAATTTGATGAAATTAATTCACATTAAGGAGTGAATTATTAATAAACCTTTAACTTTCTGAGGGATATTCACATTTTAAAGAATTGGTTAACCTGAATGAATCTTTAATTGGTAGAATTGAGACAAGGTAAAAAAGTGAAATGAAGAATTTCATTTAGTGTTGAGGAATTTTTTTTCTGGAAGGGGGAGCTGGTATTCATTAAATCTCACTAGGCAATTGATTAATTCTACCTGTTTCTCTACCTCTAATTGTAACAATGTTCCTGAGCTGAGAAAAAATATGTTTAGAGATTTACTCTCAGGGATGATTCGAAAGGGCATGATGCTGAGATTGCAGAAGTAAACCTTGTTGTACAATGATAAGATTCAAGCCTAATGAGAAAATTGCAAAAGGGAAAATTTACTGGATGCTTTCATTCAAAATCAGTCTAATTCCTTTCATTGTGTAAAATAGAATAATATGTTTGCTTTGTAATGCAGAATTAAATGACTCCAAATGGCAGAATAGTATAAGGAAGATACTGGTGTTGAAGGAACTAGGAGAATGTAGTTCTTGCATTCTTTTCATATTTGCATTAAGTATGGTGTGTCCCCTGCCCCGATTCCTCCTACTAACAAACCCTATTGAGTGCCTCATTTTCTTAAGTGCATCTGGAAATGTTCCCAGATGATGTATCTCTCCCTCTCATTTATGTCAGAAATAATGTAAATACAAAATCAAACATCTGCATGCTGGATTCTTGCAGATGCACATAGGACAATGGCTGCCAGATTTCAGCCCCAAGCCTGCACGTGTCCGGTATGGTGACATGACTGGGAAGGAGAGATCCATTAATTTTATGCAGCTTATTGGAATAACATGCATGCCTCCATCTTAGACAGAACCTCTAAGTTTCTGATTTTTTTTTGAAAAGAGGATTTGTAAAAGGGAATTTAGAGATCATCCAGTCATTTGATAGATAGAGAAAATGAGAACAAGAAAGGTTAAGTCATTTGCCTGAGGTCATAATCGAGGTCATCTGATTCCAAATTCAGTACTCTTTCCACTACATCATAAATTGTTTTCGGTTACCACTAAATCAAAGGAAGAAAGGTCAAATAGCAAATGAAGTCAGACTTCAGCAATGACATAGACACAGAAATTCCTAAATTCATCCTTACAAGTTATTTTCCTTTGTTTTTGGATGCTTAATCAATCAACCCACCAGCACTATTTTTATTATTAAATGTTTTGTTACAAACTTAATATTAAGTGTGCAATAAATTGGATTTAGTTTTGAGCTATTTATATTTGAATAAATTAATTTTAACACACAAAATGCTGTACAACTTTTTAGCCATCCCCTCTAAGTCTCCATCAAGATTCTTTGTTCTTTTGTTTCCATTTGCTTTTTTTCTGATATGATCATCACTAGTATGTATTCTGTTCTGGTTCTGCTTTTTAAATTTTGGATTATTTTATAAAAGTATTTTCACTTTTCTTTATATTCCTTATATTTGTTGATCTTCCTTGCATTATAATTTGTGTTACATTAACATACCAGAAGTTATTTAGCTATGTCTTAATTTCCTGATATTTTTGTCACTTCCAATTGTTGCTTGTAATTACAAATGTTGCTACTGTAACGATCTCTGTTCTTTTTTTTTTTTTAGCTTTTTTTTAGATAACAGGGTTTACTCCTAACAAAGGAATTATTTGGTCAAAGGATATGATTACTTTTTATAGCTGTTCTCAGTGCCTAGCACAGTGCCTGGCACATAGTGGGTGCTTACTATATTTTAAAAAATCTTGTTGACTTAACTGGTTTGTCAGAGCAATCTCCAAAAATATTCCAAAAGTTTGCAATTCCACCGGTAATGACCTATTGTCTCTCTTTTTCTATCATCCTGCCAGAATCGAACTTTCTTACATTTTCATTCATTCAGTGCAGTAGGTGTAAGGTATTAGCTCAAATTTGTTTTAATTTACATCTCTTTGATTATTGATAAAATTGAGTTTTTAAAAAAGTAATTATAAGCAATTTGTTTTTTTCCTTTTGAAATTTGTCTTCTTAGGGATGCAGCTAAGATGGTGAAGTATAGTGAGCTCCTGTCCATAAACTCCTTTAAACAGATCTAGAAAATATGCTAGACCAAATTCTGATGGAAAAATGCAAAAAAAAAAGTCATAGTGTATCCTATGTCCTGTGTCCAGCCAAGACTGGCACAAGAAGACGGAGATTTGTCAACACTAGGGACAAGTTGGGTCAGGAGCACACCGTGGAGAACTCTAGTTCCCAGGGAAAAGCCGTGTACCAGTATTGGAGGAGGTCCCAGACAGGTGCCAATTGGCAGTTATGTAACCCACTACCCAATTGCATGTCACAGATCAATGGTGAACTTGAGAAGGTAACCTCTGCAGGAAAGTGGTTCTAGGTCAGGGAGGCCCTGAACAGTGTACCCAGAAAGGAGGAAGTTCAGAAACCAGCAGCAGCAGCAATGTGGCTCGGAACCCAGGGGAAGTAGGGTCTCATTTCCAGTGCCTAGCCAAGTCTGCAGAAGAATAACCAGGATGGAAATGCCAGAAAAAGGGCGGCCTACAATTCTGCTACTCTGAACCACCTGAGCTTTTCTGCTGGCTGATAGGACTGGATTCAGCAGCAGTCTACTCTTACACAGATCCAAACCAAGATGAGTTCAAATAAGTGGGACAGGAATCAGACTTTACCCTGGATTAGACCACTTTGGGAGCACCGAAAGCCTGCAGGTTCCCAGCTATCCCTGAGATCCTGGAATAATACTCAATACCCAAAGAAAGAAAAAGCAGAACTATCCAAGATCTTCCCTCCAGACATGTGTAGAACTCAACACTAAAATCAAGTCCAAAGTCAAGAAGTAGGCTGGCAGAATGGGCAAACCAAAAAAGAATTCCACCATAATGAGCTACTATGGTGGCAGAGATGCTCAAGACACAAATATAGAAGAGAATGACTATGAAACATCTAGAGGCAATGTCTCAGAGAAAAAACACAAGCTGGGCACAAACCCAACTAGAATTCCTGGAAGAGATGAAGCTTGAGTTTAAAAAAGAGGCAATAGTCTTTATAAATCAAATGAGAGTGCTTGATGAAAAAAATTGGAAAAGAAATGAGAGCTATAGAAAAAAGAATTGGAAAGGGAATTAACAGTTTGGCACAAGAGGCACAAAACCTTGCCCAAACAAGACTCTTTGAACATTCAAATGGACCAAACAGAAGCCAATGACTGCATAATACAACCAGAATTTTTTTAAATGCTAAAAAAAGAAGAAATCAAGCTATCTCTTAACAAAAACAACTGACCTGAAAAACATATTGAGGAGAAAAAAAGAATTGTTAGACTATCTGAATGCCATGACTCCCAAAAAGAGCCTAGATGTAATATGTCAAGAAATCTTAAACTGTCCAAATCTCTTAGAACCAGGAAGTGAAATGGAAATAACAAGACTTTATTGGTCACTTGCTGAAAGAAACTCCAAAATGAGACTCCCAGGAATATCATAGTCAAAATATGGAGGTTATAGGTCAAAGAAAAAAATATTACAAAGAGCCAGAAAGAAAGAACTCAAGTACTGAGGAGCTATAGTCAGGATCACACACTATTTAGCAGCCAAAACTAAAAAAGGAGAACAAAACTTGGAATATGAAATTCCAGAAGGCAAAGGATAGATACTTAAAGCCAAGAATAAGTTACCCAGCAAAACTGAGTTAATACTACAAGGGAAAATGTGGGCCTTTCTTGAAATTGAAGACTTCCACGCATTTCTGATGAAAAGAGTTGCAGTGAAGCTTTGAAGTGCAAATACAATAATGAAGAGAAATATAAAAAGTTAAACATGAACGAACAGTGATAAAGGACTAAACAAGGACAAACTGCTTACATTCAAATATGGAAAGGTGGTACATGTCCCCTCTGATCCCTATCCTTACCAGGGTTCATAGAAGGAGTCCAATTAGACAAGACCTGGGAGTGGTTCTGTCATGCCTAGATGAACTTAAGAATAGAAAGAGACGAGAAGAGGAAAGGGTGGGGGGAGGGAGAAGGGAAAAGAAAATCAGGGAAAATTATTTTATGTAATCAGGGTACAAAATAGAGATCTATATGAACAAGGAGACTGGGGGAGGGGAGTGGCAGACACTTGAACTTCACTCTCATCTGAACTAGTCAAAAGAAGGAGGAATATACACTCAGAGTTGGTTATGAAAATACATTTCACTCTATAGGAAAATAAGAGGGAAAGCAGAAAAGGAAGAGTGACAATTAAGGGAAGGGTAGATTAAAGGAGGGATTAGTCCTAAGCAAAACAAATTCTAAAGATGTGCCAAAAATAATACTTTTTGAGGTGGCAAGGAATGGGAATCTGAGGGGGCTCTCATAAAGTGATTGAACAAATTATGATATATAAGTGCAATGGAATATTGTTATGCTAAAACTTTGCATAATGACCAACCAGAATTCCAAAGGATTAAGTATACAACATGCTACTCATCTCTTGATAGAGAAGTGAAATTCAAAATTCAGAGATATTTTTTAATGCCATAGTTAATGTGGAAATTTGTTTTATTGACTATATATGTTAGTGATAGGTTTTGTTTTTCTTATATTCTTAAAAGGAGTGGGTAGGGGGAAGGGTGATGTATGTGTGAATTCTGAGCAACACAATGACTAACCATAATTCTTGAAGACTCGTGATGAAGCATGCTGCCCACTTCCTGACAGAGAAATTATGGACTCGGAGACATATTTTTTTAGACATGGCCAATGTGAAAATTTATTTTGCTTGTCTATACATATTTATAATAGGGATTTTGTTTTTCTTGCTTTCTCAGTGGGGGTGAGGGGAGGGAAGAGCAAAAGAGAGCAGGCTGATCTTTTAAAATAAAATAAAAAATGATTTTAATAAAAAAGAAATTTGTCTATTTATATCTCATCATGTATTCATTACAGACTAGGAGTTAGTTACCTTTGCAAATTTCTATCAGTTTTTTCTATATTTTAGATTTTTAATTGCCACAAATCTCAATTTATTATTTTTTCATTTACTTATTTTTTCTTTTGTTATACAGAATTTATTTTAACGTAATCAAGAACATCTATCTTGTTCTTAATTTCTTCTATTTAATACAAAAATGTTATTGCTTCCTCAACCGAGATAAAATTCCACACTTTCCAACTTTTTATTATTTGTTTTATATGTTTAGGTCTATCATCCAGCTGGAATTCACTAAACTTCTGGATATGAGGTGTGGGTCTGAATCCATTTCCTTCCAAATTGCTGGCCAATTCCTTCAAGATCTTTTGCTGTAAATAACAAATCTCTTCTTCCATTTTTATTTTCTATAGGTTTTTCAGGTTGTTATCTTTTGTATATTGTTGGTGGAATGATTGACAGCATAATTTCATTGACAGAGAACGAGTCTTGGAATCAGGAGGACCTGACTCTGATAGATGATTGACTTTGCGATTCTGGGCAAGTCACTTAGCCTTTCAGTTGTAGAGCAGGTTTTGATCAGAATTTGTAGAAGATTCCTTACAGACCGGGGACAAATAAAAAATCTGTCCTTTTCTATCGATCTATTTCTCTCTCTCTCTCTCTCTCTCTCTTTGGTCCTGTACCAAATAGTTTTTTTTTTTAAATGCAATTTATTTATTTAACATATTTGGTTTTCAGCATTGATTTTCACAACAGTTTGCATTACAAATTTTCTCCCCATTTCTGCCCTCCCCCCCCCACTCCAAGATGGCTTATATTCTGGTTGCCCTGTTCCCCAGTCAGCCCTCCCCTCTATCACCCCCCTCCCCTCTCATCCCCTTTTCCCTTCCTTTCTTGTAGGGCAAGATACATTTCTACGCCCCATTGCCTGTGTATCTTATTTTTTAGTTGCATACAAAAACTTTTTTTGTTTTTGAACGTCTGATTTTAAAACTTTGAGTTCCAAATTCCCTTCCCTCTTCCCTTCCCACCCACCCTCCCTAAGAAGTGAGCAATTCAACCTAGGCCACACATGTATTATTATGTATAACCCTTCCACAATACTCATGTTGTGAAAGGCTAACTACATTTTGCTCCTTCCCAACCCATCCCGCTTTATTGAATTTTCTCCCTTGACCCTGTCCCCTTTCCAAAGTGTTTGTTTTGATTACCTCCACCCCCATCTGCCCTCCACTCCATCATCCCCCTGCCTTTTATTTTTTTTTTTATCTTCCTCCCTCTTCTTTCCTGTGGGGTAAGATACCCAACTGGGTATGTATGGTATTCCCCCTCAGGCCAAATCTGATGAGAGCAAGGTTCACTCATTCCCCCCTCACCTGCCCTCTCCCCTCCTCCCATAGAACTGCTTCCTCTTGCCACCTTTATGCGAGATAATCCACCCCATTCTATCTCTCCCTATCTCCCTCTCTCAGTATGTTACTCTCTCATCCCTTAATTTCATTTTATTTCTTTTAGCTATCTTCCCTTCATCCTCAACTCACCCTGTGTCTGCTCTCTCTCTTTTACATATATATATGCACATACATACACATACATACATATACGCATAGATACATACATACATACACATTCACTTATATATATACATAAACATATATATATATATATATATATATATATATATATATATACACACACACATATATGCATATTCCCTTCAATTACCCTAATACTGAGGTCTCATGAATCATACTCATCATCTTTCCATGTAGGAATGTAAACAAAACAGTTCAACTTTAGTAAGTCCCTTGCAGTTTCCGTTTCTTGATTACCTTTTCATGCTTCTCTTGATTCTTGTGTTTGAAAGTCAAATTTTCTATTCAGTTCTGGTCTTTTCACTGAGAAAGCTTGAAAGTCCTCTATTTTATTGAAAGTCCATATTTTGCCTCGGAACATGATACTCAGTTTTGCTGGGTAGGTGATTCTAGGTTTTAATCCTAGCTCCATTGACCTCCGGAATATCACATTCCAAGCCCTTCGATCTCTTAATGTAGAAGCTGCCAGATCTTGGGTTATTCTGATTGGGTTTCCACAATACTCAAATTGTTTCTTTCTGGCTGCTTGCAGTATTTTCTCCTTGATCTGGAAGCTCTGGAATTTGGCCACAATATTCCTAGGAGATTTCTTTTTGGGATCTATTTGAGGAGGCGATCGATGGATTCTTTCAATTTCTATTTTGCCCTGTGGCTCTAGAATATCAGGGCAGTTCTCCTTGATAATTTCCTGAAAGATGGTATCTAGGCTCTTTTTTTGATCATGGCTTTCAGGCAGTCCAATAATTTTTAAATTATCTCTCCTGGATCTATTTTCCAGGTCAGTGGTTTTTCCAAGGAGATATTTCACATTGTCTTCCATTTTTTCATTCCTCTGGTTCTGTTTTATAATATCCTGATTTCTCATAAAGTCACTAGCTTCCACTTGCTCCAATCTAATTTTTAAAGTAGTATTTTCTTCAGTGGTCTTTTGGACCTCCTTTTCCATTTGGCTAATTCTGCCTTTCAAGGCATTCTTCTCCTCATTGGCTTTTTGGAGCTCTTTTGCCATTTGAGTTAGTCTATTTTTTAAGGTGTTGTTTTCTTCAGTGTATTTTTCAGTATTTTTTTGGGTCTCCTTTAGCAAGTCATTGACTTGTTTTTCATGATTTTCTCGCATCCTTCTTATTTCTCTTCCCAATTTTTCCTCTACTTCTCTAACTTGCTTTTCCAAATCCTTTTTGAGTTCTTCTATGGCCTGGGGCCAGTTCATGTTTTTCTTGGAGGCTTTGGTTGTAGGTTCTATGACTTTGTTGTCTTCTTTAGGCTGTATGTTTTGGTCTTCTTTGTCACCAAAGAAAGAATCCAAAGTCTGAGACTGAGTCTGGGCGCGTTTTCGCTGCCTGGCCATATTCCCAACCAACTAACTTGACCCTTGAGTTTTTCAGTGGGGTATGACTGCTTGTAGATTACAGAGTTCTATGTTCTACGTTTGGGGGGGAGGTGCCAGCTCTATCAGAGCAGCACTCCTCCTTCCCCAAGGACCCCCAGTCCAGACTGGGCTCAGATCTTCGGCAGGCTGTGCACCCCTGCTGTGATCCGCCACTTAATTCCTCCCACCAGGTGGGCCTGGAGCCGGAAGTAACAACAGCTGTAGCTGCCCCACCTCCGCTGCCCCCGGGGCTGGAAGCCGAACCGCGAACTCCTTCCACTCCCGCAGCTTTTCCCACTAACCTTCTCCGCAGTCTTTGGTGTTTGTGGGTCCAGGGGTCTGGTAACTGCCGCAGCTCACTGAATCAGGGCGCTAGGGCCCCCTCCGCCCGGCTTCTGGTCTGGATCGTCCACGCCGCTCAGGCTGGGCTCTGCTCCACTCCGTTCCCAGCTCCCAGCTGCCAGCTCCGTGTGGAATAGACCTCACCCAGAGACCATCCGGGCTGTCCTGGGCTGGAGCCCTGCTTCCCTCTGCTGTTCTGTGGGTTCTGCCGTTCTAGAATTGGTTCAGAGCCATTTTTATAGGTTTTTGGAGGGACTCGGGTACGGAGCTCACTCTAGTCCGTGCTTACCAGGCGCCATCTTGGCTCCACCCCCCCAAATAGTTTTTTTTTAATGATGATCACTTCGTAACATGTTCTAGAGACTAAGAGTACAAAATTAATTTTTTTTAAAAAAATATAAACCTTAATCTTATTACCCATTTCTTTTTCCATATAAATCTAATTGTAATTTTAAAAAATTTTATGAAAAATCCCATCAGTATTTTGATTGGTAGTGCATTAAATACATAAATTCATTATGGAGGTGTTGTCACTACTTTGTTAATCTGTACTATTGATGGACACTGACTGTCCCTTTACTGAAGTCTTTATTTCAGTAATTATAGTTTTATAGTTCATTGGATCATAGATTTACATCTGAAAGAGATATTACAGATCAAAGATTCTAATTCCTCCCTCTTCTCCCCATTTTATACTTGAGAAAAATGAGGTCCAAAGAGATTAAATGATTTGATCACACAGGTAGTAAGTAGCAAAACTGGGATTCCAACTTAAGTTCTCTAGCTAGAAATCTAGTATTCCCATGAAATGACTAATTGATTCCTGAATCCCCAATTGTCTTTTAAAAATTATTTATTTTTAGTTTTTGACATTTATGTTTATAAGATTCTGAATTCTAAATTCCATCCCCCCTGCAAGATGACATGCAATATACGTACAATCATATTAAATGTATTTCCACATTACTCATGTTGTGAAAGAAGAATCAGAACAAAGAGTAAAAACCACAAGAAGGAAAAAAAAAACAAAAAAAATTTAAAAAGAGAAAATAGCATGCTTTGATTTGCATTCAGACTCTGGATGTGGATAGTGTTCTCCACCATGAGTCTTTTTGATTTGTCTTAGAGCATTGCATTGCTGAGAAGAGCTAAGTCTATCAAAGTTGGTCATCACACAATGGTGCTGTTACTGTGTACAATGTTTTCCTAGTTCTGCTCACTTCACTCAGCATCAGTTCATATAAGTCTTTCCAAGTTTTTCTGAAATCTGCCTGCTCATCATTTCTTATGAAACAGTAGTATTCCATCACAATCATTTCCCACAATTTGTTCAGCCATTCCCCAATTGATAGGCATCTCCTCAATTTCCTATTCTTTGCCACCACAAAAAGAGCTGCTATAAACATTTTTTTATACATGTGGGTCCTTTTCCATTTTTTTATTATCTCTTTGAGATACATACCTAGTAGTCCTATTGCTGGATGAAAGGGTATGTATGGTTTTATAGCCCTTTGGGCATAGTTCCAAATTCCTTTCCAGAATGATTGGATCAGTTCACAATGCCACCAACAATGCATTAGTGTTCCAATTTTCCCATATCTTTTCCAACTTTTATCATTTTCTTGTTTTGTCATGCTAGCCAATCTAGCATGTGTGATGTGGTATTTCAGAGCTGTTTTAATTCACATTTCTCTAATCAATAATGATTTAGAGCATTTTCATATGACTACAGATAGCTTTAATTTCTTCATCTGAAAACTGCCTATTGACATCCTTTGACCATTTATCACCCAATTATTTTTAAAAATTTATTTTATTTTTAATTTTGGTAATAAAACAAACATTCCTATAACATAATATAATAAAAAGATGATTGCACATGAAACTGCAAATGTATTATGTACAACTTGCTATCCTTTTAAATATATAATAACATTATAATGTAGATTTCTCTTTTCCCTTTTTTTCCTTCCCTCCCCATCCTAGAGATGGCTACCATTAAACACAAATGTATGTGTATGTATGTATGTAAAATCATTGTATATGTGCTTCTATTTATCAGATCTTTCTCTGGATGCAGATAGCATCTTCTTTTATATGTCCTTTGTAGTCAATTTGGGTATTTATAATAGACATAATAGCTTATTTGTTCAAAGTTGTTCTTAAAACAATATTGCTATTATTATATACAATGTTTTCTTGGTTCTGTTCGTTTCCCTCTTCATTATTTTGTGCAAGTCTATTCATGTTTTTCTAAAATCACCCAACTCATCATTTCTTATAGCATAGTTGTATTCCATCACAATTAGATAGCACAACTTGTTCAGCCATTTCTCAAATGACCAACGTCTTCACAATTTCTAGTTGTTTGCCTCTACAAAGAAAATTGCTATAAATATTTGAGAATATATAGATTGTTTTCCTTTTTCCCTAATCATCTTTGGAAATTGGCCTAGTAGGGGTATTGCTGGGTCAAAGTGTATAGGCAGTTTAATACTCTTTGGGCATAATTCCAGATTGCTCTCAAAATTGGTTAGATCAGTTCACAATTCCACTAACAATGAATTAAGTGTCCAAATTTTTCCACATCATCTCCAACATTTGTTGCTTTCCATTTCAATCTTTTTTTTTTGCCAATTTGATAGATGTAAAATGATATCTCAAAGTTGTTTTAATTTGCATTTCTCTGATCAATAATGATTTAGAGCATTTTTTCATATGCCTATAAATTGTTTTGATTTCTTAATCTAGAAACTGCCTGTTCATATCAATGGACCATTTTTCAATTTGGGAAAACCTTCCATTCTTAGAGATTTGACAAAAGTCTTTATATATTTGAGATGAGACCTTTATCTGAGAACCTGTCTATAAATTCCGCACCCCCCCACTTTCTGCTTTTCTTCTGATATTGACTACATTTGTTTTAAACTTATTGTAATTGAAATTATCCATTTTATACTTCACTCTGTTCTTGTTTATTCATAAGTTATTTGCCTATCCATAAACCTAATAAGTAATACGTTCCATGTCCTTCCAATTTTCTTGTAATATCTCCCTTTGTTTCTATGTCATGTGTCCACTTTGACCTTATCTTGGTAAATGGTGTAAGATATTGGTGTACATCCAATTTCTGCCACACTACTTTCCAGTTTCTCGACAATTTTTTTTTTTACCAAAAAATGAATTCTTAATCCCCAAATTTTAAGTCTTTACACTTGTCAAATACAAGTTAACCCTATTTATTTGCTGCTGTAAGTTATATGTCTACTCTGTTCTGTTGATCTCCCTTTTTATTTCTTAGCCAGTATCAGATA
>NC_050574.1:292555376-292649754 GCF_011100635.1 Trichosurus vulpecula | reverse complement strand
AGGTAAACAGGAAAGAGAAATTATAAGGATAAGGATAGTTGGAGGGAATGTATGTGTGTATGTGTGTGTGTGTGTGTGTGTGTGTGTGTGTACAAAAGGTACAGGGTAAGTTGAATAGGAAAGGATGATGTCTAAAAAAAATAAAATTAAGGGGTGAGAGAGGAATTTAGTAGAAGAAGGAGAAATGGAGAGGTGGAATGGGGTAAATTATCTCACATAAAAGAGGCAAGAAAAAGCTCTTACAATGGAGGAGAAGGAGGGGGGGAGGTGAGAGGGAAAGAGTAAACCTTGCTCTCATTGGATTTGGCTTATGGAGGGAATAACATACACAATCAATTGGGTATGGAAATCTCTCTTGCCCTACAGGAAAGTAGGGGGGAAAGGGGATAAGAGAGGAGGAGGATGATAGAAGGGAGAGCAAATGGGGGGAGGGGGTAATCAGAAACAAACATTTTTGAGGAGGGACAGGGTCAAACAAGAGAATAGAATAAATGGGGAGAGGGACAGGATGGAAGGAAATATAGTTAGTCTTTCACAACATGACTGCTATGGAAGTGTTTTGCATGGCCACACAAGTATAACCTATATTGAATTGCTTGCCTTCTCAGTGAGGGTAGATGGGGAGGTAAGAAGGGAGAGAATGTGGAATTTAGGGTTTTAAAAACAAATGTTAAAAATTATTTTTAAATGCAATTGGGAAATAAGATATACGGGCAATGGGATATAGAACTCTATCTTGCCCTACAAGAAAGTAAGGGGGAAGGGAATAAGAGAGGGGTGTGGGGTGATAGAAGGGAGAGCAGATTGGAGGAAGGGGTAATTAGAATGCATGCTGTCTTGGAGTGGGGGAAGGGAGAGATGGGGAGAAAATTTGGAACTCAAAATCTTAAAGAACTGAATGTTGATAACTAAAACATTAAAAGAGAAAAAATGTGCTTGTTAATTGATTGCTATAGAACTTCAAGGTTCAAAAAAAAATGACTTACCTCACAAGGTAGTTAGTATAAGAACTGTTAGTCCCATTTTGCAGATAAATAAACTGATTCTTAGTAAGTTGAAATAACTTGCCCACAGTCAGACAACTGGTAAGCATCTGAGCAAAGAAAGGATAACAGATGCAAGACTCCAGCAATAAGAAGAGTCTGATAACTGAGGTACATGCACAAGCAAGAAGTAAGATCCAGATTCTAACAGTACAAAACCTGGGGCTTGCAGGTGGGGAGACAAGTGAAAAGATCTAGATTGAATATGACATGAGGAGGCTGAGAGAAGGGCGACTACCAATAGTCACTTATATGTGTGTAGAGACATTGAAAACAGGACTAGTAATTGATCCAATCAACAGTATATCTCAAACAAAGGTCAGTAACTGATGCTTCACACCCCATGAACATCAGGAACTTGACTGTCAAAGGGCATAGAATATGAATCTCCAATTTTGGTTATTGGTGAGTTTCTCCAAATGAGTATGAACTGAAGTGAGAAAGGCCAGAGATGTTATCTTCTGATAGATGAGAGTAAAACGACTATTTCACTGAAAACAAAATAAAGATACCCTTGATGGTGTTCACTCATTTTATGTAAACGATTCTTTCCAATTTATTCCCTTTGTTCCAAGGGAAAATGCATTGATGAAATTTATCAGCTCAGTCCACCAGGGCAAATAAATCTCCCTGGCCATTCAGGAACCAGACTGTTCTCAAAGCTGGATGAGACAGCCTTTTAGTGAAATCCGTGGACTGCTAACCACTAGGGATTTCAGATCCTGTTTATCAGTGAATGGATAATGATTGATGCTATGGAGGAAGAAAAAACTTGAGTTTTATTTGTATTCAGTGTCTATCCTTAAAAAGCACCAGCATTAAAGTCACTGATAAGAATATAGCTGTGTCTGCATTTCTCTAATACTTCAGTAGGGAATAGATTGGTGTCTGTGGTGGTTATTGGCAAAAGAGCATATATACATGCAACTCTCTATTATCTATACTCATGTAGGATTCATGAAAAATGTTTTAATAATTTAAAAATTCTATTTAGATTTGAAATATAATGTATGATTTTTGCAGGAAAATAATCTTCATTGTAAAGGGTGTCCCAAAAGTCTTAGTGCAATTTTAAGCTATTAAAGTTTTAATACCTTAAATATGTACTAATATATCTTGCATGGGATTTTATTAAAATTAAATTGGGGCTCCTGTGCACACTGTTTCAACAGGCGGCCCAGGAGGATGTTGAGTAACAGGAAGAAGCTTGTGTGGGATTTTAAATTTTGTTCATATTCCACAAAGATCCATATAATCCAACTCTACCCCATCTCTATGATTTTATCTCCCACTATCCAAAATGAGCCTTTTGTTTTAATCCTTCCCTCTGTAATCGCCTGGAACATGGCAGGGGCACTATCAGCTTAGTATATACACACACACACATACACATACACATGCATAATAGTAGCATTTATGTATATGCATGTAAATATAATATGTGGATGTGTATCTAACTTACCACGGTGTGTGTATAGATAATTACATGTATCTGTGTGTATATGTGTGTGTATGAGCATTTTTCCCCATGACATATCTTGATGAAGCTTATTTTGCCCAATGGTCACTTTAGTTGTGGTTGAATATGCTTTCAGGCAAATATACATATATATATATATATATATATATATATAGAGAGACTTGATTTACTATGATCATCATCATATTATTAATAATAATTGAAATTTACATAGTACTTTATAGTTTCCAAATTATTTTTTAACTTTAGTAACTCAGTTGAGCTTCAACAACCTTGGGAGATAAGTACTACAGGTATCAGTATCCCCATTTTTATGTTTGAAGGAAATAAGGTTCAGAAATGTTAAGTAGGGGCAGCTAGGTGGCACAGTGAGTAGAGCACTGGCCCTGGAGTCAGGAGGACCAGAGTTCAAATGCGACCTTAGACACTTGACACAATTCTAGCTGTATGACCTTGGGCAAGTCACTTAACCCCAATTGCCTTGCCTTCCCCCCTCAAAAAAATAAGAAATGTTAAGTGACTTGCCTAGGGTCACTCAGCTAGTATATGCCAGAGGTGGGGCATCAACTCAGGTCTTTGCTCTTCCAAGGTACTCTATTTATCATGCCAGATACTTGGAAAATTTGAGTATAGTCATTGAGTATGTATTATTGATCTCAGAAGGACAAAGTAAAAGTTAAAGAGGGAGACACTAGATGTATCTGAATACAGAGGATACTGACTATAGAATGCTGATGCCAAATCCCTAAGGTAAGGATGAAGCCATGGAACCAATTAAGCTCCTTAGATATGATATGCTAAACGCAACCAATACCTGCCTTGACTACTAATTATGTCTGGTTTTGACTGCTGGACTGAATACTCTATACAGGTCAAGAAGAGAGGGATATGAGATATGGGAAAGATTGAATCCACTATTATTCAAGCCAGAGAAAACTGTAGGGAGAAAATACAGGAAGCTCTTGGTCCAAGTTCTTTCTTGGTCAAACCCCTAAGGTGAATCAGATTCTTTACTCATTTCCCTATAACAAATCACATTTATATAGCATTTTGACACTTGCAAAGTAGTTTCATCAAGACAAAGCAGGTAGAGAAAAATTAATTATTCCTATTTTACATGTGAAGAAACTAAGGCACTGGGAAGCTAGGTAACGTTCCTATTTTCATATAGCTAGTAATTATCTGAAGCAGGATTCAAACCTAGATCTCTTGGCTCCAACTTAGGCCCACCATTGACTGTATAACAAATTCTTATTCCATCTTCTGTCCTGAAGAAATTCTTTTTGTTCTTTTACGCACCTGGTTTTAAAACTGGAGACATAACCCTGAAACATTTAAATCAATAGATGTAATTTCAGATGGTTTGCCCATAAACGCAATTATGACTACATAGCTGTGGTTAAGCTTTTTCTGCTATCATCTTTGGTTGTGTAAACAATGGAATAAACTGCCAAGAAAATGTTTGGGGGCATTAAATAGCACCATAAACCTGTTCTGAATGTATGAATAAGGCTTTGAAAAGGTGAGTGTGTACATACACACACACACATACACACGTATATGTAGTTGGTGTTCACTGCTTCATAACAGACAAGGCCACTGTATCCACAACTCACACCTGGAATGAATCAGAAAGTGCACACATGTAAGAATCAGTTTTCTTTTCCTTCTTCTACAAGGTGATAAGCTTTTATACTCACATGAAATAGTAAGTATACTATTATTTAATATCAGGACATTATTTCAAAGAGATATTCAGTTGTTGGTTGTTGGTTTTTCAATCACGCAAAACTTGGACCAGGCCAAGATAATGTGGTTAGAGACTCAAAGGGAATCTCTCACGAACCCCATAAATGGCTTTGATAATTAACAAAACGAAGAGCACTGACAAAATTTTAAAATGCAACAAAATCAATTAAAATTCCAGAAACAATAGAGGTTGGGAAAGATAGGCTATCCCAAGAGGCATGCTTATACTACCATAGTTCTAGGGTTGGAAGATGCTTCAGAGGCCATCTAGTTCCATTCTCTAGTCATCTAGGCCATTTTATAGCTGAGAAAAATCAGGCCCAATGGTTGTAGCAGACATGAGATTTGAACTCAGGTCCTTAAGCTACAATCCCAGGACTCATTCTACTGTATCATACTAAACAATTGTCCTAGTCAAATAAAGTAAGCAAGATACAGCAATGTAAAGAAAACCGCAATATCAATAATATTAGAAAATAAACCTATGCACATAAGAATATCAAATTAAAGATAAAAGATAATTTAAAAGAATGAAAAGAAACAATAAAAATGTCAATAGTAGAAAACCTCTAAAAAATTTCATAGAGGCGACCCCAACAATAGGCTTACTGTAGCAGAAAATTTGGGGTATAGAACCACATAGAATTCAGAGTAAGTGGAGATAAAAACTCAAAAAAAGTTATAGAATTATCCAAGGTATATAGGTATATATAGACCCAAGTGACAGACTTAGAGGTTAGATCATGACACAGTGGTGAAAGTTGTGCTAAGAACATAAAAGATGGAAAATGAAACATTGTACTTCAGTAAACTGTCCAAGAAAGTTTCCCATAATTGGTAAAAAGAATAGGTAAAATGCAAACAGAACATATGTATATACATATGTATGTGTGTATAAATGTATATATATATATGTATATATATAAATGAACAACCACATATATGTTTCTATACATACATGTGCATATAGAAAGCCACATATAGCCACAGTATCTAAACAGGGATAAACTAAGATTTAAGATGCCTAGAAACTCTAGATCCAAAGTGCAATGATAAAGAAAAACTGAAGTAACATAATTTCAGAAATCACTTACCAAGCAAGGAGCAATTGTTTTTAAGGGCAAGGAAAGATCGCAGACATTGGATTACAACACTTGAAAATTAAGAAACATGAGCTATGAATCTGGCATCACCTGCCCACCAAAAATCAATAGGGGTAGGATGGATTTTTGAGATGCAAACAGAATGAAATTTTTATAGAAAAACATATCTACTTCAAGGAAGTCTATGAATAAAAAATTCCTCGTAGCCAAGGATATGAGTATTCTGAATAATCAAAATAGGCCAGTTGCTAATGAAACATGAGAATCTCAGAGCACTATATTGGTGAAACCGTTAAAGATTTCAAAAGGGTTTTGAAAGGCAAAAAATTTTTTGAAAGAACCAAGCTGAAGAAGGAAAGGGAGATAAAATAATGATAAACTGAAGTTCCTTTCTTTAATAAAGAAGTTCAAATTAAACTAACTCATGTTAGTTTCATGAATTCTCATAATATGAAAGATTTTTGCTTTGAGTAGCTCTGATAATTTTGGATTAACAATAAAAACCACTAGAATGAGAAAGGAAATGTAATTCCCTTCTGATAAAATAACTGAAGGAGAGACAAACGTTACAATTTTAATCATAAATGCAAGACTAAATTGCACAACAAAGCAAAAAAAGGAGTTATAGAACCCTACAGTATGCTGCTTAAACAAGCATATTT
The DNA here is from genome assembly GCF_011100635.1 of Trichosurus vulpecula. Classification (NCBI taxonomy): domain Eukaryota; kingdom Metazoa; phylum Chordata; class Mammalia; order Diprotodontia; family Phalangeridae; genus Trichosurus; species Trichosurus vulpecula. Next base: position 292,643,717 of record NC_050574.1, on the reverse strand, counting down.
ATACTGGAAAGATCTAAAAAGATTCAAAATTAAAATGCAGTCTTATAATTTACCATGCCACTTCCAAATCATAAAAAGTAGAAATGGTGTTAATGATACTGGACAAAGCTAAATATAAACCAGCAAGTATTAAAAGAGATAAACAAGCATTATTTTATGCTAAAAGTTGCTAAATAAAATGAGAACATAAATATCTCAATTATATATGCATCTAATCATTCTGTAGCAAAATTCATAAAAACTCACAGTCTTACAAGAAGAAATCAGTTTTTAAAGTATGTAATTTTAACATTCCATTATCAGTATATGACAAATCCAAGAAAAAGATGAAGAATTTACTGAGCTAAACAGAGTATTGAACTAGTCCTACTAGACAGATGGAGAAAACTTTGTGGGGAAAATCAAAAAATGTGCTCTTTTCCACAGCATTCTTAAGACTAATAAAAAAAATTATCAAATATTTAGGCACAAGGAAAACATGGGCAAATATCAAAGAATATATTAGCAGACTACAATGTAGTAAAGCTAGCAATAAATAGAGATAGAATGGATAAAGAGCATAGCTCCCCTCCTCCCGCCCTCAACTTAAAAAAAGGATCAAATAATGACTGGATAAAAGAGAATTCTAAAAAATAACAAAAGCAGAATACATGAAAGATACTGCAATACACAACCTACATCTCAAAATCCATGAGATGCAGCTAAAGCAGGGCTCAGAAGTAGATTCATAGCCCTCATTTTTATCAATGAGAGAGACAAAATTAATGAATAGTCTACAACCCCCCCCAAATCTTAGACAAGGAACAAACAAACAGAAAAAGTAAAATAATCTGCACCATACCAGAGATCAATAGGATGAAAAAGAACAAAACTGAAATGATGAATCCAAGAGCAGGAGTTTTTTTTTAACTAAAATTAAATTGATAAACAATTAGCAGTCTAATCAACAAAGGAAGGGAACAAAGTTAAACCACCAAAATCAGAAATTGGCAAGGAGTTATCCCTATGAGGGCAAAAGAAACAAGAGAATGTTAGATATTACAATACATAGTTCTATGTTCAAAAATTTAAGAATATAAAAGAAGTGGATGATTAGCTACAGAAGCATTAAACACAACACAAAACAAAAAACTCAAAACACTACATTTTAAAGTATGTATCTTGCAAAAGCATTAAGAAGAAAAGAACATTTTTTTTGCACATACACACACACCCATGGGCATTTTTTTTTCATGATTTTTCACCAGTTTCCAATGTCGGCACTACCACTGAACTAGAGGAAAAGAATGATTAGGAAAAATGGAGAGGGCTTCATGGAAAAGAAATGAGTCCAGTGAGGCTGGAAAGCTAATTTTTGTCTATGGAACTTACAAGTGTTTAGGAAATGATGGTTTCAAATCCAGCAAAGACGTCTGGAAGAGATATATAATGTAATTAGGGTAGCTGAGACTGGATTAAATCAAAAGAGTGGCTTGGATAGCAGACTAAAAGACCGTGGAATTTATGACAGCAATGAAGTACAGAAACCTGGCAAAATATGTGCAAAATGAGGATATGTTGCAACAAGAGAAGTTGAAGAGGATATCAGTAGGTTACGGTAAGAGAAGCTGCTCAGTTTGAAGTTCAAGATCAAAACAGTGAGATAGTAATTAGAGGATATTCTCCCTGGGTTGAATTCTTCTTTCTTTGCCTAAAAGAGAACACTGACCTGAGCATAGACACATAAGAAGCCTTTCATTGTATATTGACAGAACATCTTGGCAATGAACAATGGTAAGCTGAAAAGGCTATTGTCCTAAATGCTATGAAGTTCCCTGTTCACTTATCCTGTATGAAATTATGCCGGGCTAGGAAAAGCAGGGGATCAAACATTAAAAATACACTTGCACTGAATCTCACAAATAATTATTCGGATTCATTCGGAACTTCCAAAACTTAGTCCAAACACCCTCACCTCATATTTGAGGCTTTCAATAATTTATCCCCAACCTGTATTTTCAAACGTATTTCTCCTTTGCTCCATCCAGATAACTTAGCTCCCTGCCCTTCACACCAAATATGCCAGGGACCTTGTGACATTGGTGCCTTTAACTGCAATGTTCCTTCCATCTGGAAGGCCTTTCCCCCCTCCTTTATGTCTATTGACATCTTATCCTTTCAAGATCTAACTCAGTCTCTATCTGGTTCATGAAGTCTTCTCTGGCTACTCCAAACCACAGTGATTTTTTTCTACCTCTGACCTTCTAGAACACCTTTGGTCAATACTTCTCATTTAACATATACCTGTTGCCTCGGGTTGCTAGTTAACATGTGATATTTCCAGCCTCCTCAACCAAATTATGAGTCCCTTCATGTCAAGAGCAGTGCCTTATATTTCTTTATGGCCTGGATCACAATGCCTTGTTTCAGTGATATAGATTGACTTGTTTACCACTGCTAGCATTTAGATTAAAAAGGCATGACAATGAAAGGGGGAGGGAAAATGGGCCAGAAGTGGTTGGCCAGATTGGAAAATATTCCCCCAAGGAAACTGTTAACCTTGTTGTACTACTAAACTGGGGATAAAGCCAGAGGTCTACAATTGCCACACCCTACTACCTGCTCTTTCCCGCTGGACTGTCCTGCCCTGCTCTTTGTAAACCCCAAGTAAGAACCAAAGAGCAGACTTGGCTGCAGATGATCCCTGAGAGGAGAGATGGGTATTATGTCTAGTCCCCCTGCTTTCATCCCCAAAGTAACAGCCAAGGATACTGGAGCACTACGCGTTGCAAGGGGATCAATATCATAGAAGTAGGCAACCAAGAGTTAACATAGAAGTATCTAAGAATCCAAATCAATTCAGGTGCCTGAATTGAGAGCAAGAAGATGATAGGATTGTAGGATCAGAGCTAGAAAGACCTCAGATACCATCTTCTCCAACATTTTCATTTTTCAGACAAGGAAACCAAGGCATAGAGAAGTTAACTGACTTACTCAAGTCATACAAGTAGTAAGTGGCAGAGGTAGGTAGGTTCTTTGACTTCAAATCCATTTCTCTTTTTTTCCTGAACAATGCTACTACTCATAAAACTGAGTCTCCACAGAGGCAGAGTTGGCATCTAGGCCAACCTTCTAATTTTATACATGAGGAAGCTGGGGCCCAGAACAGTAATATAATTGGCCAAGGTCACATGGGCAATAAGTATCAGAAACAGGATTTCAATCCAAGTCCTCATGACCCCAGAGTCAATGTTCTTTCCATTACAGGAGGGGAGGGAACAAGTATTTATTAAGGACTTACTATGTGTCTGGCACTGCTGAGTGCTTTGCATGCATTATCTCATTAGAAAACAAGAACCAAGATCAGGAGCCCATCTTTAAAAATTTCAGAACGTCCAAATGCCCAGCCTTCCCCACTGCAAAAAGAAAAAAAGAAGAATTAAAAATTTCAGAATGTGGAAAAGAGTCATGAAAATTGAAGCAAAACCAAAGAAAACTAAGAGCAGATTAACAACTGAATGACAATTTGATAGACTCATCACGTGCCTCCTTTTCTGGAAGATTTGTGAGCCAGTCACACCTTCCTTCTCTTGTTCTTAACGGGGAGACACTGTCAAATGTAATGGGGTTATCAGGGGGCGCATAGGGAGACATAAAGCACCTGACATATCCCACGAGCTCATTTCAGTATTACCCTTGGGAAACCAAGGTTACCCAGGTGCTGCTATTTCAAAAGTAAAAACCTCTGGAGAGAGGGAACTTCTCTGCCCCAAATCTGTTAAATGTTTCATTCTTCAGTTCCAGTAATGGAAGAAGATGATGAAGAAGAAAGAAAATGGAAAGGAGAGAGAATGCGGTAGAGCAGGAAAGGAAAAGAGAGATTTCTGCATGATTTTTCAATGTTCTATCCTAGGAAAAACCCAGCCAAGCCTCAGACACTCCAACACACAGCCAAAAACCAAGAGATTTAGTGCTGCAGCTGCTCCCGTGCCGTTGGAGCTGCAATCTACAATCTAGCAGTGACATATGGTTCTTTACGATCAGGCCTCAAAACACTAAACAATAGGGCCTGCCAAAGGGAAAATATTCATTTCAGAATTTTGGATGTAAATTTTCTGTCCCTTGTGTTTAGTGTGTCATTACTAATAGTATATAAAGAATGATCCAAATGTAATATAAATAATCGTTTGGTTTTACAGTGAAAACAGCAGCTCTGACTTGTACAAGTCAAAACAAAGCAGTGCAAAATTGGAGCTCAAATCAAAAAGGTGATAATCTATGGGAGCTTCAGACACAGTATTCACGCTGTAGATAGATCGGTGGATTTTAATACGCATTGTAAAGCCAAATGTGAAGCAAGACTATGAAAGAAGGAGATCATTTACAAATCCACGTGTTGTTCAATGATAGAGGTGGTCCCAGATTATAGATGGCTTCTGTTCTAAAATCTCATTTGGAAGTCAATTACTGAGAATTGATTTTTCCACTGCAGTGACGTTATAGATGTGGTTAAGTAAATTTTTAGGCAATGTCCCCTTTTTTGTCTTTTCTGTATACACCCAGTGTTTAGCACAGTGCCTGGCATGCAGCAGGTGACTGATAAATGTTTGTTGACTGACAACAATCTATTTTAATCCACCTTGCAGTGGAACTACAATAATTTTTGCTACCTTCTTTCTGGGTTAATCAGGTTTTACTCATGGAACCAAATCACTTCCTAGAACATTATTTTTCAGAGGAAACTGATGATCAAGTTCCTACACATCTCCCACTGAAATAGTAGGGATTCTTTCCCTGTTCTCCTCCTTTTAACTCTTCCCTCCTGTAGCCATGATAGGGAAGGGAGCTAATGATATTAACAGAGATATCTTTGAGAGAGTCTAAGGCTACACTCTGGGATTTTCCCATGCCCCCCTACTCTTCATCCTGAAGCCTCCCTCTTGCCCTGGAATTTACAAATAGGAAGTATCCTCCTCCACTGAGGCCCATCATCTGATTGGATGGCTCCTCCTAGAAGCTCCATTTAAAAAGAGTGCTCAGTCCACCCATGTCTCACTCCTCTCCAGCTACATTCCAGAATTCTCTTACTCCTAGTATCTTTGCATCTGTCCACCCCCCTTTTCAGTTTCTTTTTATTCAATGTCTTTCCCCATTAGAATGAAAGCTCCTTGAGGGTGGAAACAGTCTTTCTTTCTATCTATATTTGTATTTGAAGTATTTACACAGTGTTTGGCACATAGTCAAAGTTTAATGTATGCTAATTGACTGGCTGACTGTCTCTAGAGACTCCAGCAGCAGCACCTCTAGAGGAAGCAGAAAGGGAATTGTGTCTTTAATGGAAATGTCAGTAAGTGCATAGATCACACATTTGGAGCTGAAAGGGATCTTACACAATAAAATTCGTAAAGTTCTGGGCTTACAGTCAATCAGGAAGACCTGGTTCCAATAGCTAACTATGTGACTATGGACAACTCAATTAACCTCTCTAAGACCCAGTTTCCTTATCACAGTTTCCTTATCACAGACTACCATGGCCCCCATTGCTTGAAGGCCAAGCAGATAAGTTTCACATCTCTCCCCAGGATTCTTCAGTACCCTTAAGGCAGGGGGTGATTCTGGGATCTCTGCCAATGGCTCCAGCCTGGATTGATCTTCCTTCACTTGTAGGAGGTATGTCCCTCGCTTCCTAGTTCCATTAGCTAGTAACAGTCAGATTAGTTTTTACAGAGAAATATTTACTTCAAAATGTATAATCACAAATATAAAAACTCACTCCCCTAACAGATGGCAGGAATAATCCTCCTCCTCATCCCACTCTCCTGTTCCATCTTAGTCTCTGGGGAAGGGGAGGAGATTAGGTTCATAGTTTAGCTAGTTTCCTATGGGGCACACTCATAGGCCCAAGTCCAAAACCCCCATGGGGCTCGAGTCCCAGGTGCCCTGAATTCTCAGGGCTTCCATGCCAGGCTGACTGACTGTTCCATCCTGCCTATAATCTTGGCTCCAAGGTCACTGTGGCTTGAACTCCCAGTCAGGTGGAGATCATCAGGCACCTGAGACTGAGGAGGACAAACAATATAGAAACAGAAACAGACCCCAGGCCCATTTCTTAGAGCCAGGTCAAAAGAGAGGGAGCAGGGAAAAAATAGTCTTTCCCTTCTCAGTGGTTCAGTTCACTTTGCCCAGGCTGTAGATGAACTGGGACCTTCACCCTCTGGATACAACAGATAAGAGCACAGTAGAAAAAAAGGGAATGGGGGGCAGAGCCAAGATGGCGGCTGGAAAGCAGGGACTTGCCTAGGGCTCTCCCCCAGGACCCTCCAAACACCTATAAAAATGGCTCTGAACAAATTCTAGAACTGTAGTACCCATGAAATAGCAGAGGGAAGCAGGGTTCCAGCCCAGGACAGCTTGGATGGTTGCTGGGTAAGGTCAATCGCCCATGGAGCTGGGAGCGGAAAGGAGCAGAGCTCATCGTAGGCAGCACCAGGACCAACCAAACTGGGAGCCAGGCAGAACAGGCCCTAGCGCCATAAATCAGTGAGCTGTGGCAGTTACCAGACTTCTCAATCCACAAACACCAAAGACAACAGAGACGGTTAGTGGGAAAAGCTGTGAGTACAGAATGAAAGGAGTTTTTGGTTTGGTCACTGTCCCAGGGGCTGCAGAAGTGGTGTAGCTACAGAACTACAGCTGCAGTTGCTTCTGGCCCCAGGCCCACCTGGTGGGAGGAATGAAGTGGCAGATCTGAACAGGAGTGCAGAGCCTGCTTAAGATCTGAGTCAGGTCTGGGTTGACAGTTCTTGGGGAGGAAGAGCGCTAGTGTGTCAGCGCTTGCTGTGAGAAATAGCTCTGAAAACAATAGTGTATCCGCTCAAGCCTGGAACAAAGTACTCTCTACTCTACAAGCAGTCATACCGCGATGAAAAACTCAAGGGTCAAGTAGTTGGCTGGGAACATGGCCAGGCAGTGAAAACACACTCAGATTCAGACTCAGACTTTGGAATCTTTCTTTGGTGACAAAGAAGACCAAAACATACAGCCAGAAGAAGTCAACAAAGTCAAAGAGCCTATATCAAAAGCCTCCAAAAAAACAGGAACTCATCCCAGGCCATGGAAGAGCTCAAAAAGGATTTGGAAAAGCAAGTCAGAGAAGGAGAGGAAAAACTGGGAAGAGAAATGAGAGTGATGTAAGAAAACCATGAAAAACAAGTTAATGACTTGCTAAAGGAGACCCAAAAAAGTACTGAAGAAAATAACATCTTAAAAAATAGACTAACTCAAATGGCAAAAGAGCTCCACAAAGCCAATGAGGAGAAGAATGCCTTGAAAAGCAGAATTAGCCAAATGGAAAAGGAGGTCCAAAAGACTACTCAAGAAAATACTACCTTAAAAATTAGATTGGAGCAAGTGGAAGCTAGTGGCTTTATGAGAAATCAAGATATTATAGAATGGAACCAAAGGAATGAAAAAATGGTAGACAGTGTGAAATATCTCATTGGAAAAACCACTGACCTGGAAAATAGATCCAGGAGAGATCATTTAAAATTTAGTGGACTACCTGAAAGCCGTGATCAAAAAAAGAGCCTAGATATCATCTTTCAAGAAATTATTAAGGAAAACTGCCCTGATATTCTAGAGCCAGAGGGTAAAATAGAAATTGAAAGAATGCACCAATTGCCTCCTGAAAAAAATCTCCAAAAGAAAACTCCTAGGAATATTGTTGCCAAATTCCAGAGCTCCCAGGTCAAGGAGAAAATACTGCAAGCAGCCAGAAAGAAACAATTTGAGTATTGTGGAAACACAATGAGGATAATACAAGATCTAGCAGCTTCTACATTAAGGGATTGAAGGGCTTGGAATATGATATTCTGGAAGTCGATGGAGCTAGGATTAAAACCAAGAATCACCTACCCAGCAAAACTGAGTATCATGCTCCAAGGCAAAATATGGATTTTCAATAAAATAGAGGACTTTCAAGCTTTCTCAGTGAAAAGACCAGAGCTGAATGGAAAATCTGACTTTCAAACACAAGAATCAAGAGAAGCATGAAAAGGTAAACAAGAAAGAGAAATCACAAGGGACTTACTAAAGTTGAACTGTTTTGTTTACATTCCTACATGAAAGATGATGTGTATAATCCATGAGAACTCAGTATTAGGGTAGCTGAAGGGAATATACATATACATATATATATATATATATATATATATATATATATATATATATATATATATAGATAGATAGATATATATATATATACACATACAGAGGGCACAGGGTGAGTTGAATATGAAGGGATGATATCTAAAAAATAAAATCAAATTAAGGGATGACAGAGGAATATATTGAGAGAGGGAGAAAGAGAGAGATAGAAAGGGGTAAATTATCTTGCATTAAAGTGGCAAGAAATAGCAATTCTGTTGGGAGGGAAGAGGGGTCAGGTGAGGGGGAATGAGTGAATCTTGCTGTCATCAGATTTGACCTGAGGAGGAAATACCATACACACTCAATTGGGTATCTTACCCCACAGGAAAGAAGGAAGAAGGATATAAAAAGGGGGGACAATAGAAAGGAGGGCAGATGGGGGAGGAGGTAATCAAAAGCAAACACTTTTGAAAAGGGACAGGGTCAAGGGAGAAAATTGGATAAAGGGGGATAGGTTAGGAAGGAGCAAAATATAGTTAGTCTTTCACAACATGAGTGTTGTGGAAGGGTTTTGCATAATGATAAACATGTGGCCTATGTTGAACTGCTTGCCTTCTTAGGGAGGGTGGGCAGGGAGGGAAAAGGGGAGAGAATTTGGAACTCAAAGTTTTAAAAGATGATGTTCAAAAAAAAAGGTTTTGCATGCAACTAGGAAATAAGATATGCCAGCAATGGGGCACAAACATCTAGCCATACAAGAAAGTAAGGGAAAAGGATATGGGGGGGAGTGGGGTGACAGAAGGGAGGGCTGACTGGGGAATGGGGCAATCAGAATAGATACCATCTTGGAGTCGGGGGGAGGGTAGAAATAGGGAGAAAATTTGGAATTCAAACTCGTGAAAATTAATGCTGAAAACTAAAAATATTAAATAAATAAATAATGGTTTTTTAAAAAAAAGAAAAAAGGGAATGAACAGCTCAGTCTCAGAAATTATAAAGATGCAAGCAACTAATCAAAGGAATATGTCCCCCATCCATGTAGCAGGGGGTGCAATGGGCTCTATGCTAAGTAAACCAGGAATGCTCAAAAGGCCCCTTTATGGTATCTCTATGTTTAGAGACCTGGGCATATCCAGAGAAAGCCCAGTTACATTTGTAAAATAAGAGGGCTGGACTAATGTTCTCTGTTTTTCCTTCCAGCTCTCATCTTGTATTTTTATTAACTATTTGAAGGTCAAATAACAGAGAGATGTCAAACAGTTGCCTGCTGCAAACCAGATCAAACTGTAATTGGGAAATATTTAACAAAAATCGATAAAAATACAATAGAGTATAGATATAGAAAATAATGTTACTGTGTGGCTTTCTAAATGAATATGTGGTCCCCGAGAGATCCTTATATATGGCTTAGTGGCCCTCGTCTCTATTTGAATTTGACACCACTGATGTAGATCAATCCCTTCGTTTTATCGATGAGAAAACCAAGGCCAAGAGAAGTAAGGTGACTTTCCCAAAATCACACACAGTAAGTGGCAGAGTCAGGATTTTAACCCAGACTTCATGACTCCCAATTCAGGATTCTTTTCACTGTACCGTGCGGCTTCTATCATGAGGTGCAGTGAAAACCCAGATAATCTGGCATCAGTAATGGTGGCTTCAAAAACACTACTAGTAACAGGAAGGGACCCATTCCTATCACACCATTTCCATGACTAAAATATGTGTAAGTTTAATGTTCACATCTCAGGGATTGCCTAAAGAAGGTTTGTACTATAATAGAAACTGCAGGAACACAACACAGAGAATACAGTCATGCCTTTAATAACTTTATAGGAAGCAGGAATGGAAGCCACCATCTGGTGCAGGCCTTCATCACCTCACACTTGGACTACTGTAATAGCCATGTGGTTGGTCTCCCTAACTCAAGGCTGTCTCTGGGTTAATCCATCCTCCACTCAGCTGTTAAAGTGATCTGATCATGTCACCCCCTTACTTCAATAAATTCCAGTGGTTCCCCATTACTTCTAGGATTAAATATAAAATTTCTTTGGCATGTAAACACAGATGCTTCCTACCTTTCCTCCCTTATACATTACTTCCCTCCATCTAATCTGTGAACCAGCTATGCCGGCCTTCCACACATAAAGCACTCTAATTCCCAACTCTTACTTTTCACTGGCTGTGCCCCCATGCTCTCTATCCTCACCCCTGCCTCCTGGCTTCCATGGCCTCCTTCCAGACACAGTTTACCTCCCACCTTCCACAGGAGGCCTTTTCTAGTTGCTCAAATTCTAACACCTTCTCTCTGAGATTACCTTTCATTCATACTCTGTTTCATGTACATAACTATTTGTATGTTATTTCCCCCCTTAAAATGTGAACTCCTTGAGGCCAGGGAAGGGGATTTGTCTTCCTTTGTGTTCCCAGTGCTTAGCAAGTATCTGGTACATAATAAGCATTTAATTAGTACTTACTGATTGCTCATCCAGTACAACTTTCCTCCTGATTTGAGAATTTTTTCTACAACAACCCTGGTGGAGGAGCATTTAGCTGTAGTTTTTAGCACCTTGGCAATGGGGAGAACATCATTCCATTTTTAGGTAGCTCTCATTGTTAAGAAAGCAGAGCTGGGTGGTGCAGTGGATAGAGTGCCAGCCCCGAAGTTAAGAATACTTCCTGAGCTCAAATCTGGCCTCAGACACTTAGGAGTTGTGTGAGCCTGCACAAGTCACTTAACCCTGTTAGCCTCAGTTTCCTCGTCTGTAAAATGAGCTGGAAAAGGAAATGGAAAACCACTCAGGTATCTCTGACAAGAAAACTCCAAATGGCATCACAAAGTCATACATGACTGAGAAATAACTGAATGGCAAATTGTTAAGAATTAAGTTCTCATGAAACAAAATCCTCTCCATTACTTCCATGCAATAGTGCTGGTTCTACTTTTGAAAGAATGATTATTTACTCCCTCTTCAATATGAGAGCCCTTCAAAAACTTGAAGACAGTTACGCTTCTCCAGTCTTTTTTACCAGCTGAATATCCCCGCTTCCGCTTATTTTTCCTCAAATCGCATGATTCATAGACCTCTCCCTACCTTGATCACCTTGCTCTGTATACCCACCATTTTGTCTATCATGCCCCTTCCTTACCTGCTCCAGGCATCAGGGAATGGGGCTCACAATGGCAACAGGAAGGACGGGACAATGGCAACAGCAAGGGGTTGAGTTGTGCTGAAGGGGAAAGGGGTGCAAAGACAATAGCAATAGGTAAGCCAAGAAAAGATGAGGTCAGAGATCTCTGACAGGAACCAGACAAAACAGCAAGTGTCCTGTGTTCTAGCTCACTTCAGGGCGGGGAGGGGGAGGGGAATAAGCATTTATTAAGTCCTACTACATGCCAAGCGCTATACTAAGCACTTTACAAATAATATTCCATTTGATTCACACAACTATCCTCGGAGGGGAGGGTGTAGGTGCTATTATTATCCCCATTTTAAAGATGAAGAAATTGAGGCAAATAAAGGTTAAGCAACTTGCTGAGAGTCATGTGGCTGTTAAGTGTCTGAGACTGGATTTGAACTCAGGTCTTTCCTGACTCTAGGTCTAGCACCGTACAACTCAGGTGTCTATTCCATCCAATTCTCCCTGATATGAGTGAACCAAAACCCTGACTTCAGAGATGCTATGTCTGTACCTAAAAGAAATATGAGTTGGATATTCCTATGGGAATGATACTTATAATCTTTGGTCTGCTCAGACCTCAAATTGTACATTGCCCAAAACTCATGGGACCACAGTGATTGAGTGTTTGGGGGTGGCGTGGACTTCTTAAGGCAAAGTTGAATTTATAGACACTCAACAAATCTTATATGTGACTTATTTACTGATTCTCTGTGATTTCAACATGTAAGTCTGCTTCTGTGGGCAACCAACTCCATTAAGCCAGTCACAAAACTAATGGTTCTAGTCTTTTATATGTGCTGGAGTTCATTAAAAACAGCACTGTTCAGAAGGAGTTGGGATATTCTCTCAAACTAATGCCCAATAGGTCATGGACCCAATACTAGCGCTTAGGTTTTCTGATTTATGATTAAATCAGGTCTCCCCCATCCTCTTGTGATGAAATTGATTTTTAAATTTTAAGTGAATTGACATGTATGCTGTCAATTTCATCTTGTTATTTTGGGTTCATTGATTAAGGTATTTGTTTTTCTTTACCCCCAATTCTGTCATATACCACATTAATTTTCCTTCTCAGCTTTGTGTAATCTACAAATATGATCAGGAGGCTTTCTGTGCCTTTATTTAATAAGATAATGCATCTGATGCATTTTATGCCTATAAATGACTATGTGGAGAGCTGGAACATAGTTCTGACTGGGTGAATCCATAAATCCACATGTCCCCTAGACAATAAGTAACATCTTCCCTAATTATCAGTGAAGGTAAGGACTAAAAGTCTTGGAACCTTTGGAAATAATAGAAAGCACTTCTGACCCAAGGAGACACTGGAAAATAGCCAATGGGAGCTACCTCAGGGAATAACTCTCAGTTCTACCTGGTGGTTAAATGTAGGTAACCATTTTAGAGCGTACCACACAGAAGTAGACATAAAACTTCCCGTTTCATTCTAAATAGCACAGAGGTATTATTTCCCTTAACTGGGACATTATACTTCAATTGATGTGGCTCAAGGATACATGAGGTTTTTTTGTTTGTCTATGTTTATTAGCCTCTTCCACTCCTGGTTTATGAGTTGGTAGTTAATTTAGAGGCTCAAATCTTTTTCATGTGAAGTGAATCATAGAATATTTGAGCTGTAGGTAACCTTAGAGATCATTTCATCCAGAGGTGTCAAGCTCATCACAATAGGCATTCATGCAGCCAGCAAAACTCCCCAGTGCACAAAGCAGATTAAAATGTAATTGGAAAATATTTAACAAAACAAAAATATAATACAATATAGATAATGTTAATTTGTGGTTTTCTAAATGAAAATGCAATTTGAAAGGATCCATTCCAATTTGACTTTAGCATCAATAAGGTAATCTATCCCCTTCATTTTACAAATGAAGAAAGTGAGGTACCAGAGAAGTTTTAACTTGCAATCCTCTTGACTTTGTGTCATGGACACAATAATAGTGCTTAGGTCTTCTGATTTATGGTTAAATCAGGTCTCCCCTCTCCTTTTATGATGGAATTGATTTTAAATTCTAAATGAATTTATATGTATTCTGTTCATTTCATCTTGTTATTTTGGTGGTCAGTGAGATTTTTTTGTCGTGTTTTGTTTTGCTTTACCCATAATTCTGTCATACAAAGTACTAACTTTCCATCTCAGCTTTGTGTTATCTACAAATATGATCGGGGACTTTCTGTGTCTTTAATAAGATAATGCACTGAAAGCACTTTATGACTATAAAGCACTACATCAATATAAGCTATTATTGGCATTCAACTTAAAATGTCAAATAGGATGGAACCATGTAAGGACTGTACAGGTTCTCTGCTACCTTCCACACTCCTTTTAATCTTTTTCATGAACCTGGAAGTAGGGCCCCTGTGCATAATGGCAAAGTCAAGGGTATGACCATCTCTACCTGTGTCTGTGGTATGGTGGAAAAGTAGGTCATGGAGAATGAGTAAATTGAGGAACTGAGAGGCCAGGGTGTTTGAAGGAATATTGATATGGATCTTGAAGTCCCTTCCTATGAAGGCAGGAGTTAGGGAAAAGAGAAAGACTGGGAGCCATGCACTGAACTCATTGAGGAAGAAAGGAGAGTATTCTAGAGGTCAGTAAATAAACACTGCCTGAATCTTGATTGGGTAATAAATATGCATTGAATAAACCTCAAAGGAGAAGTTCCTGGATGATGTTGGTAGTGGGAAAGTCTGAAAGTGGCAACGAGGAGCAAGGAATAGTCCAACAATTGGCAGTGATTTGAGTATGAGTGAAAATAAAACCAGTGCTTGAAAAGGTGGCCAGAGAAGCTGTGTCATCAGAAAGGAGCAGGTCTCAGTGAATGTAAGAAGGAATGAGCAAACAAAAGGTTTAAGATGAAAGCACCTTTGTTACCTATGGAGCAGGCATTACAGAGATCACAGTGGGAAGGGACGGTAACATTAGAGCGGGACACCGTGGGGAAAGGGTTTACACGGGGCTGAATAAAGGAGAAATCTATGGGAGATGGAGAAAGGGGTTTGAACAGTGACATCCAGGGGTTCAGAATCATCAGGGTGGGGAGAGTTTAACAGGCTGGCAATATATTTGTCACTGAGGAACAAGTTCAAAGAGGTTATCATCATCCTGAGTGGTTTACCTGCAGGATATTATCATCTCAGGTCCTCAGGAGGTAGGGAAGGGAGATAACTACAGGAAGTAGTGGGGGAGGCAACTGTTGTGGAAAAGGTATGGGAAACTCAATGGAATAGCCATCCCAGGGAGGCTAGGATACTTCCCCCCTGCATGGCAATTGGTATGGAGTTCAGGGAACTCTTCTCATTTGTCCCGAGAGAGGAAAAATTGGGAAAAAAAGAGTGGAAGCTGCAGAAGTAAATTTCACCATGACGTAAGGAAAAAACCTTCCTAATAAGGGTCACTGAAAGTATTTAAACAGAAGTTAGGCTGCCATTTGTCAAGGAATTTTTAGGAGACAGTGGAATGGAGTGGAAAGAGCAGTGGATTTAGAGTCAGATCCCAGGTTCAAGCTCCAGCTTGGTCACTTACTGTTTGTATGACCTTGAGTAAGTGACCTAAGTTCTGTGGGCCTCAGTGTTCTCCCTTGTAAAATGAAAGAACTGGATGAGATGGTCTCTAATGTAACTTCTTGCTCTAAATCTGTATTCCTGAGGGATTCCTAATCAGATATGGGTTAAGTAAAGTTCTGTGATCAACACCTTTTTGTTGGTGGTGTTCAGTCATTTTTCAGGCATGTCTGATGTTTCATGACCCCATTTGGGATTTTCTTGGCAAAGATAATAGAGTGATTTGCCATTTTCTTCTCCACCTCACTTTACAGATCAGCAAACTGAGGCAAATAGTGCCAAGTGACTTGCCCAGGGTCACACAGCTAGTAAGTGTCTGAGCCTGCATTTGACTCATGAAGATGAGTCTTCCTGATTCCAAACCCAGTGTTCTATCCACTGCACCACTTAAACTGCTTCCCTTTTTAAGGGTTCATAATTTTGTGGTGGGGGGAGAAACAGACATGTAATTACCATTGGTATAAGGAATTCCTGATGAGAAACCCTTCTACTAATGCAAATCAGCATCTTCTCTGCAACTATTCATCTTAGAGGATTGCATGGTACACTGAGACATTAAGTGATTTGCCCATGGACACTCTGACCATGTGTGTCAGAGGTGGAATTTGAACCCAGACCTTGCTGACTCAAAGGCCAGCTCTCTATCCCCTATGCCATGTTGACTGTCATAAAATATCTGTTTGACTTTGGAACTGTGTGCTAGTAAAAGAATTTTTTTTCAAAGAGAATTCAGGGGATGTTGGAAAAGAGGATTTAAATAAAAAAGCTTGGGGATAAGATCAGGATTAGAATAAGCTGTGCTTGAAAGAGTCAGATACTCAGAAAGGCACACAATTATATCTCAGTATTGCTTTCAAAATTATCTAAAGTTATAATCTCTAATTATCTTTCCTGTTAATTGCTTTAAGCACATGTTTAGCTCATCTGCATGAGGAAAAGGAGGTTCCAAAGGGATGGGACAAGCTGATACAGAAAAGACAGGTTCACTCCCCATACAAGTAGGTCTAGCTCATCAGCTCATAGGCTTTAGAGCCAGAAGGGACCTTGGAGATCACATAATCCCTGGCCTTCATTTTACAAATTAGAAAAACTGAATCTCAGAGTAATTAAGTGAGTTACTCAAAGTTAAGCGGTAGTAAATGCAAGAAAAGCTGAAATTCAACTTTAGATCCTCTGACACCAAATCCTGTGCTCTTTCAATTACACATAAGCCACCCAGATCCTAGACAATCCCTGTCCCTTTGGTGATCCCAGACTCCACTGTTAGTAATGCTATTCTCATGGGATCACCCTTAATGACTCTCATTCTACCACCTGCTCTACCTTTTGTTTGGTTTCTTTAGCATACAAGAAAATTAAAATGCATTATAACCCTTGTCTCCTTGACTTAGAACCATCAAGGCTCCAGCTCCGACCTCCTAAATTGATTCCCTGGAGGGAACCACCCTCCTCAGTAACCTCTTCAGGAGCTACCAGTTAGCTACAATCCTGGTCACAATTGTATACGGACCACAGTACTTTGGAGCCTCCTCAAAAGGAATCTCCAACTATCTGCCATCTTGCATCATCGGCTTTACCCCCAGTGGACTTTCTCAAGTCCCTTCATTTCTGAGAGCATCTGTTCCAGCTAAAACCAGGAAATGATCTCAGTGTGTGTGTGTGCCAAGAAAGCTGAAGCCATGGGGAAGCAGTCACCCTGAAGAATGGTGTCAGTGTGTATTTACTTAAAAAAAAGGCAGGACAATACCACTTCTAGGGCCGTATCCCGAAAAGATCATACAAATGGGAAAAGAACCCACATGTACAAAAATATTTATAGTAGCTCTTTTTGTGGTGGCCAAGAACTAGAAATTGAGGGGATGCCCATCATTTGGGAAATGACTGAACAAGTTGTGGTATATGAATGTAATGGAATACTATTGTGCTATAAGAAATGATGAGTAGGCAGACTTCCGAAAAATCTGGAAAGACTGATATGAACTGATGCTGAGTGAAGTGAGCAGAACCAGGAGAACATTGTACGCAGTTACAGCCACATTGTGTGATGACTAACTTTGGTAGACTTGGCTCTTCTCAGCAACACAAGGTTCTAAGACAATTCCAAAAGGCTCATGATGGAAAATGCTTTCCACATACAAAGAAAGAATTACAGAGTCTGAATGCATATCAAAACATACTATTTGTTCTCTTTTTTATTTTGTTTTGTTTAGTTTCTTCTTACTCATGGTTCATTCAATTGGTTATAATTCTTCTTTGCAACATGACTAATGTGAAAATTATGTTTAATGTGAATGTGTATGTAGAGCCTGTATCAGATTGCCTGCTGTCTTGGAGAGGGGGGAGGGAAGGAAGTGGAACCAAATGTTGTTAACTAAAAATAAATAAATTAATTTTTAAAAGCAGGAAAAAATAATCTCTGTGATCTAGATATCTAAGAAAAAGGCCATGCTTTGTGGTTTATACAATACAAGTGACACCAAGGTGTCTAATACCACTTGGTGGCAGCAGGAATAAATTACAGGAAAAGTATTTAAGGAAGCAGAGAAATTTGCCCTTGAATGGTGAACTGACAGTTCTAAATTGATAATGTAACAAATTTGTTCATCTATAAAATGAAAGGAGATGAATAAGTGGATTTCTAAGGTCCCTTACAGCTCTAATATTCTAAAAGAAATGTCATGCTTTACATTTATAGTTGATATCATATTGCTTTCCTTCTTAATGGGTGGGGAAAGGATTGAAAGGATGGAGAGACTTGGGAACTCAAAATTTTAAAAAATGATTGTTAAAATAAAGTATAATTATTTGATGAAAATGTCGTGGCTTCTGTAAAGGTTTTGCCTTATGTAGGCTCTTCTATAGTGATCTAGCCCCTTCCCCCTCCCCCCACCAAAATCCTATATTATTTGTCAGTATCACTTGTGTAGAATTTATCATATATATTGCATTGTGCTAGTTATCTTTTTTATTTACATATATGCCTTGTCTCCCCAAGTAGCCTAGAAATCCCTTCAGGGTAAAGCCTGGATTCTGTGCTTATTGTATTGATTTTTCTTCTCCAGTACTGAGCATATTGTCTCGCATGTTGTATATGCTCAGTAAATGTTTAGAGATGATTCTGATGATGGGGTTTATTTCCTAGATCAAAACTGTGCCCATTTCTTTTCAGTCTAGACTTGTGATTCCATTGGCATAATAAACTCTCATTGAGGAAATGCCCTCTACTAGTGTAGATCAGACACTATCCTGAAGCTTCAAGTCTTGGGGAGTTTCCTGGGAGCAAAGAGAGGTTAGGTGACATGCCGAGGTCACAGAGCCAGCATGTAAACTTGAACTTTAACTCCAAGGCTTGTTCGCTATCCTTGAGGTCAAGTTGTCTTGAATGCTTTGCACAATAGTAGACACTTAACTGAGGTTCAACAAATTGGAATGATGGTTTCTGGCCCAGTGTTAACTTGGCAAAAAATTAAGTATTTAACTCACACGTTCTACTAGTTGAGCTGATTCCTAGTTCCCCTTCATCAAAATAACCATTCCTAAGGACTTTTTTTCCTAAAGACTTACTCAAAAGCCTACAACCATATAGGGTGGAAGAATCACGGAAGTATTATCTGGCAGGGACCTTAGAGATCCTGTAATACAAGTACTTGTTGTGCAGATCAGAAATCTGAGGTTCCAAGATGTTAAATGACTTACTCAAAGTCATATAGAGAGGTAGCAACAGAGAGTATGAGAATTTAGGTCTTCTACCTGCCGTCCCCCTAAGCTGTGATAGAACCAAAATTTCATTCCTTTTCTGGTGAAACATATGAAGTTAGGCTAGTTCTTCCCTAAAGAGAAACCAAGTCAGAACTTGATTGGCCTGCGGGTAGGGCAAGGCTCAAGCTGTTCCTTCTTTGACTCAGCTTTCTAGTGGCCTCTGGTGTCATGTGACTTCCCAGTCACAAAGAGGCATAAAAAGGCCCACCCACTTAGAGAGAGGATCTTTCAGACTTGGACTGTCAGAGTCATCATCTCTCTGCTGACCAGATGTGTTTCTACATAGAGGTGAGGGGTGGGATGAGGTGTCTACTATGTCCTTGTCTATGTTAGAGCTAAGTAAGCCTCCTTTTGCTGATTGATCCATAACCTGTGAGAACCTCATTTTACATTAACATTGAACTTGAACTAACAAGGTACAGGCCTGTATCAGGCCCACACTTAACACTGATACTCGATCCAATTCAATTCAACTAGAATCTATGAAACACTTAGTACATGAAAATCATTTTCGCTGTCCACAACACCATGCTGCCTCCAGTGTACCATGATGATTTTATGGGAATGCAGACAAGCACAGAATGCAGTTCTCTTTGAATCAGCCCCTGGGGAGAACTAGATGGAGTGATGGAGTGATGGAAATTCCTTCCTTCAGGATTCTCTCTGAGGTCTTTTAGAGCTAGTAGTCAAAGATCAGTCATTGGGGACAGGAAAGTACAAAGCAGGAAAGTTTCAGTTTACAAGGGCCCAGCAACAAGATGCAGGTAACAGAAAGCAGTGGTTTCCATTGTTAGAATAATAAGTAAGAACTACAAAGCAGCCAGGGAACCCAAGGATGACCACCCCTCTAACTCTCAAATTCTGTGATTCTGTGTTTCTGTGGGCTAGAAAGGGAAGAAAGGCAGAGTCTAAGGAGAAATCACGAAAAATAGTCTGAGGTCAGACTAGAGTTGAAAGGAATCAGGTGTCCGAGAAAGCATGTTTTTATTAGGTTGCTCAGTGCACTGGGCATCTCCTCTCTAGCAGACACTCCCCTTTTGGAATCAAAAAGCATTGCTTAAGCACCTACTGTGTGCCAGATGCTGTGCTAGGAAGGAGGGGTGCAGATACAATAAATGAATGAAACCATACTTTCCAGGAGCTTATAACCTAAAGAGAAAACATGATCCAAGGCAAACTTAACCATGCCCATGATTCTGATAGTTGTGATAGCTAGCATTTATATAGCACTTTCAGGTTTGCAAAGTGGTTTTCATGTTATCTTATTTGATCCTGGTGGGGTAGGAGTGATTATCATCTCCGCTTTACTGAAGTAGAAACTATGGCTTAGAAGAGGGTTCAATGACTTGACCAGGGTCACACAGCAAAGTATCTGAGACAGTATTTGGACTCAGTTCTTCCTGACTCCAAGTCCCAGCACTGTTTTCCACTGGACCAGCTAGCTGCTTCTCTGATAACTTGTACAAGTTCAAGTCTGTTCTTACATTTAGGTCTTTTCATTGCTGTTTGGATCATATTGGTATATAGGCTGCATGTGGAGTATAGTGCCAGCAACTAACATATGGGTCCTACCTAAGACAAACATTTGTGCAAACCACCATGCCCACTCCCACCACTGCCACAATAGGGCCCACAGGGGAAAGAGGTCAAGAAAAATTTCACAGTGTTGTCACTGTACCAACTTCCACCCTCTCCATGCTCTCCCACATTTACTCTTTGCTTTAATGCCCAAGGTACAATCACCACAAACATTGACCCACCTACTGCTCTAGCATCCTCAGCTCTCAGCTGACATATGTATGTACGTATATGTGTATGTATATGTGTATGTGCATATATGTGTCTATACACGGTATATAAAATATCATGTATATAATTTTACATACTATATATATATATGGTCAATATACGTATTTCCTGCCACCCCTAAAAACTTTTTGCAGAACTGTGAATAATTACTCCTCTTCCTGACTGCCCCCATAACAGCAACAACTCTAGAAAGAATACAGATATATACACACACATGCACATGTATATGTATATATGTATGTTTTACATATGTATGTATAGATGCATATACACATAAATACATGTATACATATATATATATATACTATATAAGTGCATATATATGTATATATACATACACACACACAAACCACAGTTCCTATCATCTCTCTCCTCCTCTCTTCCTTGCAACCTTCTAATTTCATGCTAGGTTCAACAAAATTAAATCAAAAAGAAAGTACCACACTCAATAAAGGAAGGACATTGTAACAACAATCCTACTTGCAGCTACCGTACCTGTGTAAGACCAATAACATCGGGACACAGGAGGGCTGCTAGCACAGGTTCTTTGATCTACTTTTCTTTTTTTTTTCTTTTTAAATTTAATTTATTTA
This sequence comes from Trichosurus vulpecula, assembly GCF_011100635.1. Lineage (NCBI taxonomy): Eukaryota > Metazoa > Chordata > Mammalia > Diprotodontia > Phalangeridae > Trichosurus > Trichosurus vulpecula. The sequence goes on along the minus strand of NC_050574.1, from coordinate 292,622,667 downwards.
ATATACTTAGTTTTCAGCATTGATTTTCACAAGAGTTTGAATTACAAATTTTCTCCCCATTTCTACCCTCCCCCCACTCCAAGATGGTGTATATTCTGGTTGCCCCGTTACCCAGTCAGCCCTCCCTTCTGTCACCCCACTCCCCTCCCATCCCCTTTTCCCTTCCTTTCTTGTAGGGCAAGATAAATTTCTATGCCACATTACCTGTGTATCTTATTTTCTAGTTGCATGCAACTAGAAATTGTTGTTGTTTTTAAACATCTGTTTTTAAAACTTTGAGTTCCAAATTCTCTCCCCTCTTCCCTTTGAACATCAGTTTTTAAAACTTTGAGTTCCAAATTCTCTCCCCTCTTCCCTTCCCACCCACCTTCCCTAAGAAGTCAAGCAATTCAACATAGGCCACATGCGTATTATTATGTAAAACCCTTCCACAGTACTCATGTTATGAAAGACTAGCTATGTTTTGCTCCTTCCTAACCTATCCCTTGAATTTTCTCCCTTGACCCTGTCCCTTTTCGAAAGTGTTTGTTTTTGATTACCTCCTCCCCCTATCTGCCCTCCCTTCTATCATCCCCCCTTTTTTAATCTTCTTCCTCCTTCTTTCCTGTGGGGTAAGATGCCCAATTGAGTGTGTATGGTATTCCCTCCTCAGGCCAAATCTGATGAGAGCAAGATTCACTCATTCCCCCCTCACCTGCCTTCTCTTCCCTTCCTACAGAACTGCTTTTTCTTGCCACTTTTATGCGAGATAATTTACCCCATTCTATCTCTCCTTTTCTCCCTCTCTCAATATATTCCTCTCTCATCACTTAATTTGATATTATTTCTTTTAGATATCATCCCTTCATATTCAACTCACCCTGTACCCACTCTCTCTCTCTCTCTCTCTGTGTGTATATATATATATATATACACATATATATACATATGTATATATATATACATATATATATACACATATATACATACATACACACACACATATATACATACACATACACACACACACACACACACACACACACACACACACACACATATATATATATATATATATATATATATATATATATATATATATATATATATATATGCATATTCCCTTCAGCTACTCTAATACTGAGGTCTCATGAATCATACACATCATCTTTCCATGTAGGAATGTAAACAAAACAGTTCAACTTTAGTAAGTCCCTTGAGATTTCTTTTTCTTGATTACCTTTTCAAGCTTCTCTTGATTCGTGTGATCTACTTTTCTAAGGAAAGCAACTTTAAGGAGTTAACAATCTTACTTTAATTAGACATACATATCTCATTCACTTGTTTCAGGGAAAAAGGTCAACACCCTGAACTTCAGAGCAAATACAATCAGAAACTACAAAGAGATCTACAGACAGGCTTTGTCTGATCAAGACATCAAATGCATAGTTACGAAAAAGAAAAGCACCAACATCTGGGTTTTCAAAGCTGGGGAGCTCTTAACAAAGGCTATCCAGAGTCTCATCTGGTCAAATCACATGACACCCTTCCAGTGAGTGAGAGTCCCCCAAAGGCAAAACTCTAACCTCTGACTTTATATGCACTTCTTCAGGATCAAAGGGGATCACAACCATGTGACTCAAACCCACATGACTTAGGCCTTCTTGTGACTTAAGCACTTGCTCAGGGTCAGAGGGCAAAACTAGGTCTTCCCTTGAGGTAAGCAGGTCATCAAAGTCTCCCAATTCAAAGGTTCCTAAGTGCTAAGGAACACTCCAAAAGAAAGACAACAAAAAGTCCATTTTGCTTGCCATTACGTTTGAAAAGCAAAATTCATCAAAGGCACTTGATTACCTCAGCATTCCAAAGGAGAAAACAGTAAAAAAAAGTCCCACCTTGATTACCATAACACACATCTATGCACTTTTAAGGTGCCTGATGCTAACTCTATCCCTCTTGTTTCCCTGAATGAGCTTCAGCTGTGGATAATAATATTAATTCTGATAAATAATTGTCTTCCTGTTGGATTGGCTGCCTAGCTTATTATCCACCATGACCGTATAAGAAGCAGACTAGAAAGAATGACTGGACCTCTGGCTTCCTTCTTTATAGGAAACTCCCAAATGAGCTAACTCCCTCTACCAGTGCAGGTTGGTACCTTCTCTGAGTATTGCCCAGAGCACCATGGGATGAAGTGGCCTGCCCAGAGTAACATAGCCAGTCAGCATCAGGGGAAGGATTTGAAGTTCCTGGCTTTGAGGGTCACTATCAATCTATTATGCCACATCACCTCTATATAAAATACAACTAGACTTTTTACACAATCTCACAGTGTTAAGGCATTGTATTTCATTCTCAAGCTTCATTATAATTCATGTTCACAGGATAGATAGCAAATGTCATTATTCAGTTGTGTCCAACTCTTCATGACCCCATTTGGGAGTTTCCTTGGCAAAAATACTGGAGTGCTTATAAATGGCAAGTAGACAGTAACTAATTGAAGGCACTTAGACTCTTACCTGAAGCAGAAAATTGTATAAATTCATCCTTCCTCTTTTCTCTTGATTGAAATGGCATTGCACACTTTTGTATCCAACAACTTTAAGACACTGCTTTGTTTTTGCTTCCTATAGAAAATAAACCCAGCATACACAGGAACAAAAATGGCATGTCTAACTCTATAGAAAGTCTCAAAATTCTTGGAATCCAGCTTTTGTTTTTGCTACCAAATCTATATTGACTCAAGTCAGATTCATCTACAACATGACTTCTTCGTGGTTACATCATTTTTCTTCTTTTTTCTCAAGAAAAATATTTCTCTCCCTTTAGTTATATGCATGTTCACAATTTCCCTTGAAAATTCCCAAAGTGGGATATTTTTTTTCATTAGATTTCTTCATTAGTCTCAGGATAAGCTTTGAAAACTAATTCTTAGGGAACAGGAAGGATGATTAATTTGAACAGCTATAGAGAAGTGCAAGTAGAACATAATGCTGTCAATACATTCCAAATCTAATGCAAACGATCATTTTCTCAGTTTTGTTTAACATAAATCAAGATTTTCACACATTGTGTTTGCTTAACATAAGGTACAATCCGTATTGCCCCAAGTCATAAATTTGATTTCCAAAATTCAGCCATTTTTCTGAGATGACAGAAAGCATTTGCATACACTGTAATCTTCACAGTCTGTGATTAGTAACATTCTTTCCTATTGGCTCTTGCTCTTTACCCACCTCTAATTCATGTTCCATATTTAAGCCCTGGATTTCATTAGCTTTATTGATCCGTTTGGTCATATCTCAATACTGATCCTCTCTCCTTGGGACCTTTAAGTCTGTGGTAAGAGTTCATGAATCACTTACCAATTAGTAAGGGGCATAATTAGAGATGAGATAAATAAACAAGTGTGATAATTTTTTTATATATATTAGCTGAAGAAATTTAAAAAGTGGCAGCAAGGGGCGGAGCCAAGATGGAGGCTGGAAAGCAGGAACTTCCTACAGCTCTACCCCAGGACCCTCCAAACACCTATAAAAATGGCTCTGAACAAATTCTAGAACTACAGAACCCACAAAATAGAAGAGGGAAGCAGGGCTTCAGCCCAGGACAGCCTCGATTGTTGCTGGGAAGGGTCTATCACACAGAGCTGGGAGCTGAGCGGAGCACAGCCCAGCATGGGCCAACCAGACTGTAGCCAGGGGCAGCAGGACCCTGTGCCCTGAATCAGTGAGCTGTGGCAGTTACCAGACTTCTCAACCCGTAAACACCAAGACAACAGAGAAGGTTAGTAGGAAAAAAACTGCAGGGATAGAGTGAAAGGAGTTCGCAGTTCAGCCACTGGCCTGGCAGAAGTGAAAGTGGTGAAGCTACAGAACTACAGCTGCAGTTACTTCTGGCCCCAGGCCCACCTGGTGGGAGGAATTAAGTGGCAGATCAGAGTGGGAGTGCAGAGCCTGCTTAGATCTGAGGTGCGGTCCAGGTTGGTGGTTTTGGGGAAGGAGGAACACTGGCAGGGCAGAGCTTACTGTGTAGAAATAGCTCTGAAACCAATAGCACAGCCCCCCAAGGCTGGGACAAAGTACTCTCTACCCTACAAGCAGTCATACCCCAATGAAAAACTCAAGGGTCAAGTAACTTGCCTGGGAACATGGTCAGGCAGCGAAAACGCACTCAGATTCAGACTTAGACTTTGGAATCTTTCTTTGGTGACAAAGAAGACCAAAACACACAGCCAGAAGAAGTCAACAAAGTCAAAGAGCCTACATCAAAAACCTCCAAGAAAAACACAAACTTGTCTCAGGCCATGGAAGAGCTCAAAAAGGATTTGGAAAAGCAAGTCAGAGAAGGAGAGGAAAAACCGGGAAAAGAAATGAGAGCGGTGTGAGAAAACCATGAAAAACAAGTCAATGACTTGCTAAAGGAGACCCAAAAAAATACTGAAGAAAATAACATCTTAAAAAATAGAGTAACTCAAATGGCGAAAGAGCTCCAAAAATTCAATGAGGAGAGGAATGCCTTGAAAGGCAGAATTAGCCAAATGGAAAAGGAGGTCCAAAAGACTACTCAAGAAAATACTACCTTAAAAATTAGATTGGAGCAAGTGGAAGCTAGTGACTTGATGAGAAATCAAGATATTATAAAACAGAACCAAAGGAATAAAAAATGGAAGACAATGTGAAATATCTCATTGGAAAAACCACTGACCCGAAAAATAGATCCAGGAGAGATCATTTAAAAATTATTGGACTACCTGAAAGTCACAATCAAAAAAGGTGCCTAGATATCACCTTTCAAGAAATTATCAAGGAGAACTGCCCTGAGATTCTAGAGCCAGAGGGTAAAATAGAAATTGAAAGAATCCACTAATTGCCTCCTGAAAAAGATACCAAAAAGAAAACTCCTAGGAATATTGTTGCCAAATTCCGGAGCTCCCAGGTCAAGGAGAAAATACTGCAAGCAGCCAGAAAGAAACAATTTGAGTCTTGTGGAAAAATAATTAGGATAACACAAGATCTAGCAGCTTCTACATTAAGGGATCGAAGGGTTTGGAATATGATATTCCAGAGGTCAATGGAGCTAGTATTAAAACCAAGAATCACCTACCCAGCAAAACTGAGTATCATGCTCCAAGGCAAAATATGGATTTTCAATAAAATAGATGAGTTTCAAGCTTTCTCAGTGAAAAGACCAGAGCTGAATAGAAAATCTGACTTTCAAACACAAGAATCAAGAGAAGCATGAAAAGGTAAACAAGAAAGAGAAATCATAAGGGACTTACTAAAGTTGAACTGTTTTGTTTACATTCCTACATGGAAAGATGATGTGTATGATTCATGAGACCTCAGTATTAGGGTAGCTGAAGGGAATGTGTGTGTGTGTGTGTGTGTGTGTGTGTATACATGTATATATAGAATGGGGTAAATTATCTCGCATAAATGTGCCAAGAAAAAGAAGTTCTATTGGAAGGGAAGAGGGGGCAGGGGAGGGGGAATGAGTGAATCCTTGCTGTCATTGGATTTGACCTAAGGAGGAAATACCATACACACTCAATTGGGTATCTTACCCCACAGAAAAGAAGGAGGAAGGAGATGAAAGGGGGGATGATAGGGGAAGGAGGTAATCAAAAGCAAACACTTTCAAAAAGGGACAGGGTCAAGGGAGAAAACTGAACAAAGGGGGATAGGATAGGAAGGAGTGAAATATAGTTAGTCTTTCACAACACGAGTATTGTGGAGGGTTTTACATAAAGAGACACATGTGGCCTATGTTGAATTGCTTGCCTTCTTAGGGTGGGTGGGTGGGGAGGGAAGAGGGGAAAGAATTTGGGACTCAAAGTTTTAAAAGCAGGTCTTCAAAAAAAAATTTTTACATGCAACTATACAGGCAATGAGACATAGAATTCTATCTTGCCCTACAAGAAAGTAAGGGAAAAGGGGATGGGGGGGAGTGGGGTGACAGAAGGGAGGGTTGACTGGGGAACGGGACAATCAGAATATATGCCATCTTGGAGTGGGGGGAGGGTAGAAATGGGGAGAAAATTTGTAATTCAAAATCTTGTGGAAATAAATGCTGAAAACTAAAAATAATAAATAAATAAAAAGAAAAGTAAAAAAAAAATAAAAAGTGGCAGCATTTATGCATATACAGTTCTTTGCTATAAGCAAAATGCCACTGGTTATAGAGGGCCTACCTTGTAGCAAGGAAAATGTGCATTCAAGTCCTGCCTATGGAGGCCTTTGAAAGCTCAGTGGATTGGGAAATTTGCCTTAACTGAGAAAAACTCTCAACAAGGGATAGGAAAAGAATAGTTTAATCAGATGATCAAGAGAATCTCTAAGAAATGCTCAAATGTCTTCCCTCTTCAATTGTCCCCAAAATTGTCTGAAAATTCACAATAATGGGCAACAATGAGGGCCAATTTGGGTAGTCAAACTAGATTTTCCAAAAGGTGAGATAAAAGATGTTTTGTGTATGAGAACTGACATATATTTAGAATTTGTCAATATTCAAAATATATTTCATTTTAAAGAGGTAAGGAGAGGCAAGAACTCCTAAGTGTCCCAGGCCCCTGCCTAAGATTAGCAGTTTTATCTGATTCGACAGTCTGTATCTATGAAGGATATTACCTTACTGGGATTTCCCATATTAACGAAACATGAAAAGACAAAAAAATTTAATGATTCTTTCAGACAAGCACTCCAAAAGGCACCAGACTAGGTCCAGGCCATAATGAAAACAGCTAGAATACTGTTTTACCTCACTTCCTTCGTCTTTCCCCAACCCACTCACATCACTCTCCTCCTACTTCCTTTTTCCTCCTCACTCTAAATTAAAGTTGATTTTGGCCCCAAAACACACTCTTACATTAAAGGAATCAAATCTTTAAAAGTCCTTTGGTTTCCACAGACATCATCCTGCCTTTGGTTCAAACTGTCTTCTTCTTGACTTGAAGTCAACGTTTCACTTCAAATCCAGCATTGGTATTTGTCTGACTTAGAGTGTTATATAACCAAGGCTGGGAAAGCAAAGGGGGAGAAATTGACCTATTGACTGCTGATTGAGAATGTTTGCATGGAAAACTCTTAAAAGTGACAGGAAAAAAATGTTTAAAAGCAAATTGTTGACAAAATGAGATAAAAATGGCTTCCATGGTATTTTAATAAAATACACAAAAGCCAAATATCCATGTTTGTATGAGCATTCCCAAAACATTGGCTCTTGGTCATGTAGCTATGACTCTAATCACATAGCAGAGTGATTATAGGAAGTTCCCATGTTTAAAATCTTTTTTTTCTGAAACTTAGAGCTATTTCTTTTCTTCTGTAAAGCCTGTCAAATGGAAGAAATTTTTGAAAATAAATAAAGCCAGAGCCAAAAGTAAAATAATGATACAGCTTAGCTACTGAATGGACTAGATGGGAAATGTATACATGGAACAATACCAGAAAGCAAAAAAGAACTGAACATCGGGGAACAGGGGAGCCACACAGAGAATGAATATGATATATTCAAGCCAATTTCAAAGTATTTCTTCTGATAGGCATCACAGCAAAGGTTATAACAGTATGTTCTCAATAAGCCCCCTGTACACAGAGAGAGACAGGGAGGGAGAGAGAGAAAGGGAGGGAGAGAGAGAGAGAGAGAGAGAGAGAGAGAGAGAGAGAGAGAGAGAGAGCAGAGACAGAGACAGAGAGAGACAGAGAGAGACAGAGACAGAGACAGAGAGAGACAGAGACAGAGACAGAGAGGGACAGAGACAGACAGAGAGAGAGAGAGAGAGAGAGAGAGAGAGAGAGAGAACGCTAGTATTTCGTTCTTTCCATCACCTCTTTCTTTCCAAGGATCTATATACAAAAGAGGGAAGATAGGTAGTACAGTTGATAGAATGTCAGGGCCTGGAGTCAGGAAGACTCATCTTCATGAGTTCAAATCTGGCCTCAGGCGCTTACTAGCTATGTGACCCTGGGCAAGTCACTTAAATCTGTTTCCTCATCAGTAAAATGAGCTGGAGAAGGGAATGGCAAACTACTCCAATATCTTTGCCAAGAAAACCGCAGATGGGGTCACAGCTGAAACAACTGAACAAAAACTATCCAAAAGAGCTGGTAGTAACTGAGATTTAGATACATTGTATCCAATTCACATTTGTTTGATAGAAAACTGATGGTAAAGGTATAATTAAGTGACATTAGTATGGGGAGAGAAAAGTCAGCAATTAAGACCTGATGATGATGATGATGATGGTGAAGATGATGTTCAGTCATTTTAGTCATGTTGGATGATTCATGACTCCATTTGAGGTTTTCTTGGCAAGTGTTTTGCCCTTTCTTTCTCCAGATCATTTTCTCTAAAGATGAAGAAACTGAGGCAAACAGGGTTATGTGATTTGCCCATGGTCACACAGGTACTAAGTGTCTGAGGCCAGATATGACATTGTAGAAAGACTCAAAGCTATTATATGCTTCATTAGACAGTAGACCTGGGCAATATAAAAAAAGTCTATTAAAACAGGACTCAGCTAAAACCAAATAGCCTTTACTTCCTACATACTTAAATTCACCATTCAAATCCTACGTAAAGAAGATTCTACCAAGCAAGCGAAGCTACTTGAATTTTGTTCAGAGCACGATGGAGCTGGAATGTCATCATCCACTGCATTAGTTAACAGTTTTCTTATTGTGACCCCTAAGTTGGATTCTAATAAGGCCTTGGAACCATAAAGTGCACAACAGACTAACGCATAAAGGAATTTTTTCATTATTCAAATTCAAGTATCGTGGTGATTATTCTGAAGACATATTTCAATACTGAGCAATATGCAGTCTCACTGATGTGGGTTCTACATCAATACCATCACCCCGCCCCCGTACAAATTGCAACACATCCGTGCCTTTTCAACAGATGTAATTTTGTCCATGTCTTTCCATTAATTCTCCCCAGATGGTCCATCCAACATGCTGACAGCCAATGTTCTTTTTACCTCCTGTGGGCAGCAGTGCCACATGTGGGCAATATGGATAGGTGATGCCTCACTATTCCTATAGGAGCAGCTGTTCTCCTTTTGTGGTAACATATTTCTTTGGTTATATTTATGCCATCTTTTGCACATAAGTTGTCACTGATGATATGCTGTTACTTATGTATGTCTACCACACATGGCCCACTGGGTTACTAAAAATGTTGATTCTTTAAAAATTATGCTATTCCATAGTTTTCACCCATATATTACCACCAGAAGAAAATGAATGTCCCAAAAATGCTTTTCTTTTTTATTTCAAGGAGAAGTTTTGGGTCATTTTTATGTATTGGCCATTAAGCAACAATCTCATATTTAGAATCTCAATGGTCAAGATGGTGTTTATAGATGGTCTGTAAGCTGTGTAATTCTCAGCAGCCTTAGAGTCCTTTTTCCTCACTATGAAACAATCACTGCAGGGTCTGCAAGGCCATTTCGTATTTTCTTTTGCCTCATGGGCTGTTATGGCTAAAGAATTCATTTGAATTTCAAGATGCAAAATACAAAAATACTTACAAAATTACAATACAACCTAAATTACAATACAACTTCTAGAATAAAAGTTATTCATGTCTCAGATGACTCATTTAATTCCCCTCCACCTTACCTTTCATTCCTGCTCACAGGGAGCCTAGTTACGTCTCAAGTTGGAAGTGACTTTAGAAGAAGAAAGTTAGAATGGCAATGGGGGCTTCTACAGAAGTGGTGATGCAGTGGCAAACATTCAAGGTATGCTGTCTATGAAAAGAAGACCTGCCTGCTTGCTGCTAAAGCTGGAGAAAATCAAGTTCAGAAACGAGCCTCTCTTCTGGGTCTCCTTTTCCCATTCCAATCTCAAAATGAACAAACAAGAAAAACTTTCATTGCCTTCCCTGTTCTCCATTTAGTGAATACTATCAGGTAGCAATGGTCCTTTGAGACATTTTTATAGATCCTGGGTCAGGATACAAGAAAGAACGATCAACTGGTATAGTGGAAAGAGGGTTGGGCCTAAAATCAAAATGATCTGATTTTGAATCCTGCCTCAAATATTTATTAGCTGTGTGACCATAGACAAATCACTTAACCTCAGTGTCCTCCCTTGTAAAGTAAGGAGGTCAGATTTCATGACCTCTAAGGGTGCTTCCAACTCTAAGTCAACAGTCTTATGATGATCCATTGAGCCATGAAAGTGTTTTTGTCAGGTGGCCAAAGAGAAATGCTCTAACTTCACAGATGCTAAATGCTTATGTCATTAGGAAATTATTTAAGAAGACTCCCTTAAAAATATGAGCAAGCTATTCTAGAGTGCTTTGGCCAAAAGGATGATTAACTTGACACAGCTGTATATACCAAACTACAAGTTAAACATTTCAGAGTAAACCAACCCATTCACGTGAAGCACAGGACAATCCACTGAGGCCACTTTGGGAAGACAAGAGATTTCCACAGAAAATGCTAAAAGAAACAGGTATTTATTTTGTACTCTTAATTCTAATAAGGGATAGAACTTACCTTGAGACCCCCATGAGGAGGAATGAGAAGGGGGGATGAAGGGAAAAGAGGACAAAAATATATTCAGTTCATAGTCACTAGAAAGACAAAAACACAACTAGATCTCTGGAGGGGCAACACCTATCTGTAATTCAGAGTCAAGAAAGGGATCATCCAACCTAGGGTGGAATGATTTTCAATCCATAGCATGATCTGGAAGAAGAGCAATGCACCCTTACAAAGGCCCTTCCAAGTCTTTATATCTGTCTTGAATCTGGATTTTCTTGGCATGTTGTCTCCTACACTTAGACTGGGAGCTCTTTGAGATCAGGAATTATGTTATTTTAAAAACTCGTATGCTCAGCCTTTAGTATGATATTTGGCACGTAATAAGTCCTTCATTAATGCTTTTTTATTTTTTTCATTCATTCATCTGGCTAGAGAAACCCACCAGGGTCAATGCCCAGACTGTGCTGGATTCTCATCATTTTTCCTAGTGTATAATGATCATTAAACACTAGGTGATCGAGCCACACACACAATAGCGTTGCTTCCCAAAGCAAGTAATGGCCAGGTATTTTAGAGGGAGGGATGAGATCTATAGCAGATAGGCACTGGTGGCTATGAGCACAAAGGAATCAATTAACAAGGCTTTTTGAGCATGAGAGTTTATGGCACAGAATGGCTCAGAAGATTCTAGAAAAGGGAGAGGGCATACGATACAGGAGGAGGGAGCATATCTAGGGCAGAGAGAGCCTAACACAAGCAAAGCCGGGGCCCCAAACAGAAAGTTTTTGGACTATTATACATGTGCCCCTTAGCAACCAAATTATACATATCTATGTATATGTATATGTGTATGAATATGTATATGTATATACATGTGTATGTGTATAGAATTTGTGTTTGAACCTACATTACCAGTGGGCATGATTTTATTCAGTACTTATCTTTCCTCTCAGAGGCAAACATTTAGTCAAAACCTCTATCAGCCACATTGTAGTAATGCAAAGTATTATCCTCTGTGATACAGATGCTATCACCCATAGTGGAAAATACCTTTTTTTAAATGTTGTTATAAATAATTTTTGTCTGCTAAAAGTTCAACTGAAAATATTTTTTGTGATGCACTTTCCCTTACAGGTAGATATAGTCCAAACCCATCTCCTGGATCCCCAGCACCTAGAGCACAGTGGTAAAGAAATGGAGCTGAGGCCTGCTAGTGATGGGGTCAGGGGGTGGTACAAGGAATGAACCCATGAAATTTGAAAGGTCCTTTGAATCCCTCAAAGCTGAATCCAATAAAGAAAAAAAATCCTAGCAATTTGAGGGTCAGGACCAGGTGAGTTGTGGAAGGTAGAGGTGGGTGAGGCTGGGGATAACTGCTACCCAACAGTCCCTATGGACTGTTCTTCTGATGAGCCTGCATCTGTGAGGGAGGCAGGACCTGGTACTTCCTGAGCTGCAGTGAGCTATCTAGTGAGTGGGCTAAGAAAGTTTTGGAACCATGTCAATGATCAAATTTAGGACTTACTGGTTATACATTGCCAATTAAGCCCAGGAACGTTGGTGGTAACCTCCCATCAGGTTTATTCATCACACATATGTAAGAGTACCCCTTACAGACATTGATACATTAGAGATGAGGTATTTGATAGTGAATTCTGATTTAAGGGTCTAATAAGAGCTGGCATAGCTTAAACCATCCCTTGCTATGCCAGAGCTCACAAATTCAATGTCTAGAAACCTTGGGGTGGTTCAGAAAGTCGCTTTGTGCTCGTGGAAGACACGTTGTCCAATAAAGGGCTGTCTTTGGAGAGGTCAGGAATTGGCCCAAAGGTCGAATTAGCCCCTTCTAAGTAGAATAGGTCAAAGGCCACCTTGTCCCAAGCTGTGGGGAGGGAGGGGAGGAGGAGAACCTGAGAGTGAAACTCCATAAACCAGTTTCCCTGGCCATGCCCCCTGAGGGTCTGGAAAACTCACTTTGTTGCAGGTAAGCAGAAAAGCCTAGTTCACCTGATTTTGTGTCTATAATTACTCTCCAGAGCCTCACCAGCTCAATAGAGATCCAATCCCACTGTCACTGTAGAGCCTGGATGGTACAAGTTTATTGATTTAGATCTAGAAAGCACTTTGGAGACCATCGAGTCTGACCATTCCATTTGATCAATTAAAAGAAACTGTGGCACAGAGAGCTTACATGACTGAACTCAACACCCTCATTTTTGAAGTGAGGAAACACAAGAGAGAATGACTTAGAATCATAGACTCATAGATTTAGAACTAGTAGGGACCTCAGAGACCATCCAGTCTAATCCCTTCATTGTATAGATGGGGAAAGTAAGGCCCATGGAGATTAAGTGACTTTCCCCAAGGTCACCTAGGTCATGTCAGAGGCAAAATCTGAACCAAGTGATTTGAGTGCCCTTTAGACTGTATTGTGCTGTGCAGGTGGCATGTAGCGGTCACCAACAACATAGGTTGTCTGACTCTGACAAATCCAGTGTTCCTTTCTCTTTATCACACTGCCTTTAGACATATGATACATGACAGTTTATTTTATTCACTCTCAGGTTCTCCTCCTCCCCTCCCTCCCCATAACTTGGGACAAGGTGGCCTTCGACCTATTCTACTTAGAAGGGGCTAATTCGACAAATTCTTTTATGGTGGCTTACCAAACTCCAGTCTCACTGTAATTTGCCAGTATTGCTCAATGCTCCCTCCTTTCTCTACCGACCCTGAATTCTCTTGCATCTACTTGCCACTTTTAGGTTAAATGGATATGAATCATCAGAAAGAGATTTAGGTGGCCCAGAGAAGGAAGTTTTAAAACTGGAAAATGTGGGTGGGAAAAAATGTATGCTTTGAAAGGCAAAGAGAATTTGGCAGCCACCTATTTTTATAAAACCATTTGCAAAGCTTCATCACCAAACACTTCAGTACAGATTAAGTCCCTACATTTGTGGTTTTTACAGGCTACCTACAAGTGGAAAAAAATATTTTTAGACTAAGTACATGGAGCCATAATGGAAAAATCATCTTTATGTACTAAATTCAAAAACATTTTCATTTTTTACTCAAATCTTTTGGAAAGATCATTTTAAAACTCTGATCCATAAAAAGGCCATTTCTATTGATGCTGATCGAGCAGGGAAAACAATTATGGACACCAACATCATTAGCTATAACAGCAATTGCAGAAAATATAATTGACCATTAAACTATTAACCTTATTCAGGAAGTCAGTTACAGAACTCTCAAAAGGCTATTAATGTTCACATTTCAGTAACAGCATTTAGTACCTGTAACAAGGTGACAAGGAAAAATGGAACTACATGTAATCTATTATGGAGGGTGAATTATTAATGATTGTTTTAAAATTCATAAGTAGGTTTCCATATTTTACTTTAAGGCTATGACTACAAAAGTGAAGTGAAAGGGTGATTTAATGCAATTATCAGCATAATTGCTATACTAAAAAGAAGTAAGAATCAAGCTTTTGGAAAGACTTGAATTATCTGAATTAATAAATATATTGATAAAGTACATTCTCATTTGTTCAGGAAACAAAGCCAAAGTAAAGTGATAAATAAAAACATTTGTCTGAACAGTTAGTCTGTTTCTTAACGTTGTCAAGGATTGGAATCCCTTTTAACATTGAAAAATATGAGAAAATAAATAAGAAAAAGCTACAATGAATTCAGTAAAGACTTTAAATGAATTTGAATTTCATTTTGAAAAAAAATAGTAATATATGCATGTGTGTGTGTAAGCAATATTATTCAGTTGACAAAAAGATATAGTGCTCATTTAGTAACATAGATTCAGTGCTAGAAGACACCTTGGAGTCTCTCAAATTCAATCCCTTTATTTCACAGATGAGAACACTGAAATACCATGAGGTTATATGATTTGCCCAATGTCACACAAGTAGTAAATTTCTAAGGTGGAATTTGAACCCGGGTCTTCCTGACTTCAAGTTCAATGTCCTGCCAATTGAACCATGCTACAAAAGACACACCTGCTTATTGATAAATTCAATAACTTTTCAATAACCCCCAAAATTCTGTAGCCCCAAGTTTGCATCTAGGTTCCCATATCCCAAAGGTTAGAAATCCATTGCCTTAGACAATGTAAGACTCCCCAGAGCCCTTTCAGCTAACTGTGCCCTGTTTCCCGCACTTAGAAAACTCTTCCCCTTACCTCTGTCCATTGAATTCCTGTTCGTTCTTTAAAGTTCAACTTAAATGCTTCTTATATGATGACCAATCAGTAATGATGTCTCCCTCTTGGACCTCATACAGTACTTTGTTGGACCTTTCTCATCTAATTATGTATTTTGTTCTATAATGATTTTTCTGTGTGTGTTGTCTCCACTATTGTAAATTTTTTTGTGGTTATGGAAACAAAATATCTAAACATTGCATTTTCTCAATGCCTAAAGAGTGATTTTCTTTGATTAATTTAATTGCATTATCCCCTTGGTTGCTGTTCTATACCCACCTTCACATATGTGATAATGATGAAAATAAAGAGCATTTCTATAGTAGTTTAAAAAGTGCTTTGCATGTAATCGCCCTTGAGCCTTTCAACAACCGTGTGAGTTAGGGATTATAGACATTATTGTGGTTGGTCATAGTGATCCATGCTAGAAAATGACCAAATTGACATTACTATTTCAGGGTCAAAGTACCATGTGTCAGATTAGGGCTGATCAGACCAATATGAGTTCAGAAGGCTCTACCGCAGGTCAGGCACAAATAGTCCATGTGAACATTTGGAGTAGAGATGTTTCAAAATTTGTTCATCTCATGTTTCTTTTGAGCTACTGCTATTCTGCTTTGCTCATAGAGCACAGTGTCTTCTTTGATGTGGGCACGCCATGCTGGGTTAGTACTGTGCCAAACAATTCCAATGTTCTTCAGAGAGACCTTGAGAGTGGCTTTATATCTCTTCTTCTGACCTCTGTGTGAGTTCTTGCCTTATGCTTTCCATAAAATAGTCTCGTAGGTAAACATATGTTTGGCATTCAAACCATGTGACTAGCTCATTGGAGTTGCACTCTGCAATAGAGTTTGAATGCTTGCTAGCTAGTTCAGCTTGAGAAAGGACCTCAGTGCCTGATACCTTATCTTGCCAGGTGACCTTCAGATTCTTTCTAAGACAATTCAAATGGAAGCGACTAAGTTTCCTGGCCTGGCACTAGCATCCTGTGCAGATTTCAATGAGGTTAGGTGATAGCTGTATAGTCCTTTAGTTTTGTAGGCAGTCTAATACCTCTTTACTCCCATACTTTCCTTTGGAGCCTCCCAGACACTGAACTAGCTTTGGCAGTGTGTGAATCAACCTCATCATCTATAGGGCATTCCTAAAGTCTGGACACATAGGCAAAAATGCATATTTTCAAGAAATGAAATGAATGAAATTTTCAACAACATTTTATTTAATTGGAATATTAACAAATAACATCTTCAATATGATTTCCATCATTTATGATGCAAAGGTTGATGCACTTTGCAATATTCATGTGAACTCGATGCAATAACTCCATATTGCTGTCAATTTTAGCACACTCACTTTTTATGTGTTCAATCAAGCCTGTCGCATCTGTGATTTTCATTGAGTACACTCCTTTAGCGTACCCCGGAAAAAAATTCAAGGGGGCTAAGGTCTGTTAATATTCTAAATATTTCAAAATATGCATTTTGCCTACATGTCCACACTTTAGGGACTCCCTGTATGTGTACTTCCCTGAAAACTATACCGCCATGGTATCTTATTCATAGCATTCAAAATTTCTCCATTTGCTCTGAATTATTATAACCAAGTTACAGATACAGGAACTGAGGCTATCAAGGCCTAAGTGACTTGTTCATAGTTGCAGCTACTTATTATAGCATGGGATCTGAACCTAGGTCTTCCTGACCCCGGGTCTAAACCCAACACCACAAGAAGTGCTTGTAGAAGCTTCTTCCTATTAGCTCTTTGAAGACAGGGGTCATTTCAATTTTGTCTTCCTATCCCCAGAGACTAATACAGCACCTGGCACATAGTAGGTTCTCAATAAATACCTGTTGATTGTTATATTGACTCAGGTAATGCATAAAAATGTAGCATTGTTATCTGACCTTCCTGAGCAAGCTGGCCCCCAAATGGTCACACAGACAGTTCATGGTAAAAACAGAGTTTACCTGACTGGGACTTCATTTTAGCAACACTGCAGGTGATATGTTATTCCATTTTGTCTGTTCCATAAAGGTCATCTGCAGAACTTTCATGTTGTACATGAACATAAGTGTGTATAGAACAGTAACCAAGGGGATAATTCAATTAAAATCATATAGTTATATGTCCCCCTAATATACCATAAGTGCTAGTGTCTAGAGGCTGTCTTATTCATTCTTTGTATCTAACCAGGTGTCTCACACAGTGGTCTGAATAAAGTAGGCCTCTCAGAGAAAGGGTTCAATGGGAATGTTCCTCCAGAGTGTACCAACATCCCTGGTCCATACTCTATGCACATATGGTAGGCATATAATGTGTTAGACCTGCAATTTCATCTGTGGTAGGCATCTCCCCATTGAGGAAACTCACTTTACTAACACAGATTAATAACTTTCTGTTACTTATAGTTTTGAAAATTTCCTGGTTGACTGATAGATACTGATAGATAGACTTGTCTAAAGTCTCAGTTAAATATGCCAAAAATGGGACTTAAACCTAGGTTTTCTTGATTCCAAGGCCAGCTTTCTATCCACTACTCAAGGTTGCCTTTCCTGGCAGGGCAAATGCTTTGAGATGGACAACTATAATCACTAGAATTGTAAAAGGCAATAGCTCATTCATGGAAAAAATATTCTGACCCAGTTGGATTTCTTGAAAGGTCAACTGTGAGAGCTTCATAGTAATACACATAAGGAAGAAAATCACCTGGAGGATTAGATGAGCAGGGATGGCAGAATTGTGCAGAAGTCAGTGGAAGTGACTAAGGATATAGACAGGTATGTGTGGAAGACAGATGGAGAAAGGGAAGTGGGGAGGTGAGCGACGAGAACGCAAGAATTACAGCATTTTCTAATTGATCTTATTTCCATGGGAGCCAAGAAGACTTGAACTGATTAAGTGAGTGCAATGGATAATTATCAAGGATTGAGTGAATAATGAGGTGGCTCAATTTTGGACTATGTACAGCTATGAAAGGCACAACAGGGAAAGCTGGATAAAGGATGCTTTCCTAATATCTGTTTATTCTAAGCCTTTCAAATATACCTGTGAAGGAATAGTTAGTGCAAGAGAATTCTTTAAAATGATGGAGGAAGAGGAAGCAGTGTCTACAGGTTATGTTTTACTTCTCATGACTCTTTGCCTTCCTTCTCTACAGGCATGATCAGAGAGGATACCAAGCATGTTGGCATCCCTACCCTCAAAACTCTCACCCAGATGCCACGATGAATTCCTAAAATGTCACCATTGGCTATCCCATTAACAACTCCTCAGCTCATTTTAACACACACACACACACACACACACACACACACACACACACATATTACTAAGAGATCCAGCCCAATAAATCACTAACAGTTTTCTATGAAATTATTTATGAACTCAGATTCTACAATAATAGAAAGGACCAGGGGCAAAAGGAGTTGTTCGGAAGAAAGGGGAAAAGAAAGACAGGGAATGAAAAGAATACGAGAATGGAGGATGGACATAGAAATGGTGCACTGAAGCCAAATAGAACCTAACACAGAATGTCTTAGCTTCAGAATGTCCAGCTTCCCTGTACAAATAAGAATGCCAAAGTGATTGCAGTCATGAGCAAGTGAATTGCCAAGAGGGTAAAATATTCATTTCAGATGTAAATCTGATTAGGTTTTATCTCTAAGTCACAAAGGATATCAATCCTCTCAATAAAAAATACTGAGGGGATCTAGTATCTCTGCTTTATGAGACTGTTCCACTAAAAACTGTAATTGTGCCAGCCAGACAAACCCATCATGTCTTCTGCCAGCCTTCACAAAGCCACAGAAATTCAGGAGCCCAGGCATAGCTAAGGTGCTAGGCACCCCAACTGGCTGCCCACCCTTCTACAGGGGGGTCACACCCAATACCAGCGAGGACTCTCCAGGAAATCGTTCCTCCCATCTGGCATAGTTTGTACAGAACATTCTAAAACCTGACACAAAATGCCTTTTTCCTTTACCCTAGATACTCTCTAGCTCTCTTAGAAAGTTATGTTTAGAGTCATGTCCCTCAAGGGACAAAATGATAGAAACCTCACACACTGACCCGTTTGCCTCTATATCCTGCCCCAGGAGCAGCTAGTAGCCAGGCTCCGTTCCTCTCTATTTTGGACCTATATGTGTCCTTGCGGGCCAGCATTCTGGGCAATGGTCCAAGGGAAATGGGACTTGTCTTTTCTGTACCCAGGAGAAAGTCAACAGGGTTTAATGGCTACTAATGATAGCTGATCTCAAGGGTGATTACACATGATGCCTGCCTCCCTTCCCACCCACTTAACACACCATCCAAACTGTCCTGCTTAGTGTCATTCTATTAGGACATCACGTCTTACGTGTCTGTGCCTTTTCCTGTTTTCCACGCCAGGAATGCTCTTCCTCCTTACCTCTACCACTTGGACCCCCTAGTTCCTTTCAGGGCTAACTCAAGAGCCACGTCCTTTAAGGGGAAGAACAGGTTCACCACCACTGCCCCCACCACTTCACCACCGCCACCCCACACACAAGTTTATTAGTGTTTCCCCAATCTCTTTATATTTATTGTATTTCTAAACTACATTTACTTACCTGTGAATGCCACCACCATCACCAACAGAATATGTCAACCTTGAGGGTATAGATTGTTTTACTTTTGTATTTGTAGCCCTAGTGCCAGCCACATAGTAGGCTCTTTAACACATGATTGGCGATTGAAACATGACTCCCTCTACCCACATTGAAGAATGTTTCCAAGGCTCCATCTGTATTCAATTATAGAGGGAGCAACAAGGGAAGACACCTTACCTTCATACACTCAATCAACAAAGATTTAGTTTATTAAGCACTCACTATGTTTATAGCACTGTATTAAGTACTATTCAAAGAACATTTTGGTATATAGCAGATTGTCACCTTTTCAAGTAAGAGAACAGAGTTGCTACTGTACATAAGATGACCATTATATTACATGGGTCAAGTCATATATTTGCAATATACTCAACATTCATATTCATTCTACTGCGGTGGTGTATGTGACATTTAAATATTCAGTTTGGCCAATGAGAGCATTCCTTCCAGGCATCCCAGCCACACACCCCCTCTAATTCCAAAACCAACGGCAAGGAGCTCTCTCACCTTACTAACCCCCATTATGCTAATAAAGATAGTCTACAAGAACAGGATGAATTGTATCTAAGATAATTGACAAAACTCAGCTCCACAGAAGGCATCTGAAGCTTTTCAGATCAGTGGTAACTGGCCTGTGCAGTGCCTGACTTTGAATCACAACCAGTCTAAAAAACAAACTGTGCTCTAGTTTGGACACGTAGGAATCCTTTAGCTGAGAACCAGATGAGAGTAAGGCCACTAGTCCAGACGAGAGAGCACCCACATTATCAGCTACACAAGTCAGATCCTTCCACTGCCACTTTGGCAGTGTTCTTGTCTTGCTACTATAGCCCATCTTTTTAATACCAAGAGCTTCCTAACACCACATGAGGAGCATACATTTTATGTTTCTTAAGTGCTTAATATAAATCTTTGAGATTTGAAGGTGAATCTACTCAATACTTTCAATATGAGTTTGTGAACCAAGGCAGGGATATATTCTAGAAGTTAACAAAGGCCTCTGAATTATTTCTTTCTCATTGGAGAGGTTAAGAGTAGGGCTTTCTTGGACATGGAGTTCTGTAAAATTAGGGAAGATAAAGTGCTGAACACCAGGTGGTAAAATCTGTTTTAGCTGACTTTTTTTCAAAGCACCAAGTTCATTGACTATATCTCTTTTACAAATGAGGTTAGGGAGGGAGAGACAAACCCCATCTATTAGTAGAGCTCCATTATCGTCTTTCCTTGAATACTCAAAACTATATAGTCCTTCCTCTTTCATATACTTAACTCCTACGAAATAAATTGTCTCCATTTTTCAACTCTCATTTGACTTTTTGGTATCAAAAGTAACAAAAATGCCTTTGAATCCTAAAAGCATTTATTATGCATGTGTGTGTATACGCCTATGTGACATTTAAAAGCCATCAGTCCAATGACGATAGGCCATAGTAATACAACAAGGATGTTGTCCATTGTCAGTGAAAAGCCTTTCATTTGGTATTGAAAAGCACACATGGTGTTGAAAGGATACTGCTCATGTGTTGTTGTAAGGTGGGTGGTCTCCCACCCAAGCCAATGGTGGCCTCTCGAATGGTCTTCAGCTGAGATTCCTGAGCAGCTGCCTCAAATTCCAGTCTGATTCTCTCTAGAGGCCCAGTCAGCTCTGGATCAGTCAGGCTGTAAGGCCAGGCACCACACAGGCCAATGACCTCTGGCTGAATTACTTTGCTTAAGTCCGTTATGGACTTAAGACCTTAACGATCTCACAGAAGCCATGGCAGCACCCCAATAGTCCATTCTAACATTATGCTTTCAGCATTTGTTGACACAGTTCAGGCCTTGCTTGTGCAATGTCCTTATTAGGACAATGCTAGGGCAAAACAGGCTGAGTGAACTCCCAGTGATGAACCTCAGCCAGCCAAGAAGGGTGAGGGGGGAACACCTGGGTGGGATTCCTCCACTGGCCAAATTGAATATTTGAATGTTATAAGCACAATAACAGCAGAACGTGTACAATAAGTATTGTGTAAATTGCCAGACAATTTATCTATCCAATATATTTGTCTAGAATGCTGAATAGAGGACAAAATAAGCCAGAAAGCTTTTAAAAGACTATGACAAAGCTTTCTCTCCCACCCATTCTAGTTATCCATCTATGGATCTATGAGGCATGAGGGAAGTCATGAAACTGATTCTATAACTCACCAAGAATCAGTGTCATGGCTTTATAAAAGTGTTATTATTTTCTGTTTTTGTATAACCTTCATTCCCTATTACATCTCTATATCCTCCCCTACAAAGCAAATTATTTCTTATAACAATGAGAGAAAAAGAGGGAGGGAGGAAGGGTGGGAGAGAGAGAAAGAGAGAGAGACAGAGAGAGAGAGAGAGAGAGAGACAGAGAGAGAGAGAGAGACAGAGAGAGAGAGAGAGACAGAGAGAGAGAGAGAGACAGAGAGAGAGAGAGAGACAGAGAGAGAGAGAGAGAGAGAGAGAGAGGGAGAGAGAGAGAAGAAAAGTAATAATCAAAATATCAAGTGTCTGATAATATATGCAATGTTCCACACTCATAGTCCCCCACCTCTATAAAGAAGGGAGGAAGTTGAATTTTCTCATGTCCTCTTTGGATACATGCATAGTCATTACAATTACACTTTTTTGCCTTGTTATCACAGTTCAAATAATCATTCCCTTTAGCTGGCCGGGATATGAGAGTGACAACATAGTTCAGTGGAAAGAGATGTGGTTTCTCCTGTGGATCATGGAAAGATCACCAGATTTGAAATCAGAGGAACTCAGTCCTCCTGGATGTTTTCCAGTTGTGTGACTTTGGATGAGGCCCTTTTGTGTTGGGGCCTTTGTTTCTTCATCTATGTATAATTGAGATAATATTTGGTTAAAAAAAACAACATGCTTAACACAGTGCCTGGCACATTGTAGGAGCTATATAAATGCTTATTTGCTTCCCATGCTCTGCATAATGAAAGTGCTTGATTGGGAGATCTTTAAAGTCCCTTCCAACCCAATTCTATGGATTTTCATTATGACCCTGGCCAAATCATTGGACCTCTCTGGGCCATAATTCCCTTGCCTGTAAAATAATGATATTTAAGACCCCATTCAGATTTTTGAGTTTTCCAATTATCTGCACCCAGTTGTCCATCTTTGTGCAAGAGAATATCTGAACCAAAGTTTCTTCAACTAATCCATAGGGTTCTACTAGGAGACTTCAAAAGTCTTACTGGGGCATCTCTGAGCCTGTTACTACCACCTGCCCTCTTCACAATTTGCTATGATTCTCAGCAGTCAGGGGAGCTAAGCCAGCCATGATAACTCCTCTTTTGATCTGCTTAGGGATTGTATTATGTACTCCCTCCCAAACCAACTGCTCCGGGACTTCAGATCCACCCTGCTGGGTGACCTCAAGGTTTCATGGAAGTGCAACATAGAATGTCATCACAAAGTAGTTGTAGACCCCTGGTCTAAACCATGCTGGGCAGATGGTTTGTTTTCTTATTGAGTTTTAGGGATGAAAAATTAGCACTGCTCTGCTGCAGACTAGCTGTGTGCCTTGACCAAGTCCTTTCTCTGTGCCTCAGTTTCAACTTCTGTAAAATGAGATAATTAGACCTGATGCTCTCAGAGGTCTCTCCCAGCTCTACATACTGTTCAATGCTATGTACATACATATTATATCCCAACACAAACATTTTTTTCAGTAGCCCTTTATAGTATCCTGTTACTATGACAATCAATAAATCAATGAGTGGCTCAATCAATTGTCTCCTGACTCCTAGTTCAGTTCTCTTTCTATCACTTTTTCTGTAACTTTTCCAAGTCATCTAACTATCACCTAAGATAGAGAATCTGTTATGCTGCCAAGCTTTTGGCACATACATGCATGTATAACACATAGATGGCTACATATATGCAGATATACATACACATTTATGCATGCAAATACGTATATATGCACACACATGTACTTTTGCCCATGCCACTCAAGCAGAGTGAGGACAAAGTGTTTTGAATGTTGATTTTGTTCATTGGGAAGATTAGACAAGAGAGATAAGAGGCACTCTGAAGAGGTAGAAAATATGATTGGAATAAAAACTAGATTTTTTAAAAGGCTATATAATTAGGATGATGAGTTTTAATTAGCCAGCCAAACTTGTTATTCTTACCCCACAGCTGGGAAAACAAAATCCAGATCAGTGAAGAAAGTGTAGAAATGGAAAATCTGCTGTCAGCCTCCTCTTCCCCCACTCCCCCCAACCCGCCTCCCCTGCCCCTTTAGTACTATCTCAATATTCTGACTGTGCTCTGATTCATTAGACTTGATGCAACTGTTTTCCAAACTTTCAGTACTAATGACAAGGGTGTATTGCAATAGACCCCTGATGTAATAATCAAAAGGGCACTTAAAATTCACTGTACTATTACAGTCCCATTAAGCCTAAATTAATTGCACATTGGAGTCCCTAAATTTCATCTGCTCCTCCTTTGCAGTGAGCACACGGTATATTTCCATTCTGATTCACCAAAGCCTTGCTGAGCTTCACACATGGCTGTGGGAGCAGTTTTGCTTACCCACGCTAACAAGGGGCTGGCTATATGCAGTGATTGACTGACATAGCCAATGGGAACTGGTGGCTGACATGATTTCCCTGCAACAAGCCAAGGAATAGGGAATGGAAAAAAGAGCAAAACAACCAAATACATGAAAGCAACTGGCAGCCCCATGGCTGCTGCTCTTTCTCTCCCAGCTTAATCATTGTATAGGGAAGTCTAAAATAACTCGATTATTTCACTGAAAAGAAAAGAAACCTATCACCTAATCACCAAGTTTCTGCTTTCCTTACTGTGCATAGCTCTTTCAAGACTCAACTAAGGAAGATCCATCTAATGAATTCTTCAATCCACAATAATAGTAATGATAATGGCCTTTTATTATTATTACTATATAAATTCTACTGATTATAAGATGCGAATAATGCTAATAATATAAATGTTAAAATAAGCCAAATTGTCTTCCTGCCATTCATTATTAATTGAAATGTATTGAACATTTTACAAAGCATTTTTGTCACAGCAACCCTTTGTGGTAGGGAATACAAATATTATTATCCCTAGAAGATAAGTGACTTACCCAAGGTCACATAGCTACTTAGGGTCTGGGACTTATACTCAATGTCTTTTATTCCGAGTCCATTACTTCTTTTCTCTATCACTCTGACTTTCACTCAAAACATTTGTTAAGTTATCAAGTTCAAAGCAATTATGATGCACAAATGGCTTAGGAGGAAACTTACAGAAAAAGGGAAAAAAAACAATAATCAATTGCTCTGTGGATAGGAAAACAAAAAAGGCACCATAGTGAGGCAGCTGGACTAGCCAGCTGCTGTGTGGAATACTTTTGATGGATAGCTTCAGATGAGGACAATGGGAGCCCAAGAGCAGGAAGTCATTGTTCTTTTGGCTCTTCACCCCTTTCCTCTGACCCAGCACCACTGACCCATGTGCTGAGCACATGGCCTGCAGATATGGCCATTAGCAAGTTGTATCTCTGCAAAATTGCTCAGGCCAAGGGAACAGTGCCTGATTCCCCAATTCATAAGGACTATTCCAGATTGGCCAGATGGTAAGAGGGTGGGAGGTGAAATTCTGGCCTAGAGAGAACAAAGTTTCTGATCACCATTTACTCCTTAATAGCCACTGACCACACAGATTGGGACCAGTAGGGATTCTTTTTTTTTTTTACACTCAATCGGAATTTGCAAGAGAATATGCACAGGTGGTCACTTGGAGGCATAATTAATTTGGGTCTGAAGTTTTACAGACAACAATGGGAAGATCCTGGATCTCAAAATTTGACAAGTATTTTAATAATCAACATTATCACTTGTGATTGGTTTAGGGACTAAAAAAGAGCATTATATGGAGGATGAAACTGAATTCTAGAATTGGTTCTGTCATTAATTGGGAAATGGAGGACAAGACACTAAATTTCCCTGGGCCTTGTTTTCTTCATCTGTAAAATGGGGCGAGAAATACCTTCCCTTCCTACCTTATGTGATCCTTGCCCAAGGGAAGAATGAGAAAATAGAAAAATGTGTCTAACCAGCTAAAAACTTTATACTAACCTAAAGGGTCATTATGGGATGTTAACCAATGTATAAAGTATACTAGAGTGTATATGACCATTTTACAAATACTGTGTTCTTGTTTAAATTTCACTGGGCACATTCCAGGCTACAGAGAACCTTAGAGGTGCCTCAGAGGTAAGACGTGATAACATGGTAAACTGGATATGTGGAAGTAGGAAGATGTTGGTTCAAACCTCATTTTGACCACTAACTAGTTGTGTAATTCTGGAAAAGTCATTTATTGTGTCCCAGTTTCCTCATCTGTAAAACAGGAGAGTTGAACCCAGTTGTCCCTAAGGTCCCTTCTAGCTCTATAGTTAGGATCCTGTGAATATAATCCTAGATGGCTTCTGAGACTTTTTTCCAGGTCAAGATAATCATCTCTATGAAAATGGCACCCATATTTACCTCCACCTTTGCCCTCCTTCCCATCATGTAGGGTCACATTTCAAATAATCCATCAGTCATCTCTACCCCAATATGGTAGAGCACAGCTATACTTTTGAAGTTCAGATTACAGAAACAGCATCAGGAGAGGAATGGAGATGGGCTGAGATCCTCCACAAAATGGAAGTCCTAAGAGGCATACACCAATGGAAGAAGGGGGCAGGCTTTGCTGAAGGGCATTATAAGTTAAAGATCTCAAAATGAATATTACCAAAAACAAATTCAAAATATTTTTCCCCAAACCTGATTATCTTCCTTCTCTGGATTTCAAAATTTCATTTTATAGCAATACAATTCTCTTAGTCACTCAGTCTCAAAATTTATGAGTTGATTCCTCCTTCTCATTTGCACCCCTCAATGCTGTCAGGTGCCGAATGCTCTCTACCCTAACCTCTGTCTACCTCTTGAAGCCTCACTTCCTGTTGGTCCTAGGCTAGCCAGGCAAAGTGTGTGTTTAAAGCCATGTCCCAAGTACTGCCTTGCTTTCCCTCACTCCATCTAAATTACCATCTTATAAACATTCAGTTTTGCCCCCTCCTAGATCCCAACTTCAACTCTACTCCTTTTGTTAAGTCACTATTGTTTTAGCTACTCACCTGGTATTGCCTCACACTTTGCTTTGGATCCTGGCTCACCTGCAGAACCTTTGGTACCACCTCTTCCAATGACTGCTTTATCTGTAAAGGCTTCCTACCAGCTGAGGCCTAGATAAATTGATCTTGTTAATTGATTATCTGGTGTAGGTACTGTCTATGTATCACATGATCTACATACTTGAATATGTGGCTTCACTGGATATTCCCCTTCTATTTCTACTAATTACTACTACTAATAACAATCATGACAATTAGCATTTATAACTTTCAAATAGCTAGTGCCTTAAGATTTACAAAGCACTTAATATGTTATCTTATTTGATCCTCACAACAGCCCTGTGAAGTAGGGAGTTATTATTCCCATTTCACAGATGAGACTGAGGTAGAGAAAGAGGTTAAGTGATTGCACAGGGTCATACAGGTAGTAAGTTTCTAAGGCAGAATTTTAACTCAGGTCTTCCTTACTCCAAATCTAACATTCTGTGTACCATGCTACTTATCTCCCACCAGCACCTAAATTTAATCTGCTGTTTATGTTTTATTTCTTGTTAGTTCCTAACCAGATTACGTTAATATTCTCTAACTTTCCTTGAAGTACTTTACAAACTTTAAAGTGTTAAACGTCTATAGTAGTTACTGTTATGATTATAAATATTAGTCTATAGTTTCTCCTTTGCTCCAATCTATTTTGTAATGCTGCTAGATTAAAATTCCTAAAAACAGAGCTCCCATCATTTCATTCCCCTGCTCAAAAGTCTTGAATGACTTCCCGTTCATACATACAGTATCCAAAGCACTCCATAATCAAGTGCTGACCTTTCTTTCCCACTTAATTTCTAACTATACCCCATCATATTCTCTATGCTATTTACCAGTGTCTGCATTTTCCCGTGCCTATGTTATGCCATTATTAGAGTCTTCTATTCCTTCTGGAAGGCCCTCTTTACATTTCCAACTGTTAGAGTTCTATTTCACCTTCCAGACCCAGATCAAATGGCCATTCCTCCATGAAACCTTCTTTTTGCTCCAAAAGCCCAATGGACTTTGTACTTCTCTTACAGTAACTTATCACAATCTTTTATTATGGTTATTTGTGTACTTGTTTTAAATCCCGTATTGTATTATGTCAAAGAATTAACTCAATACTCTCTATTTTTCTGAGTTTGCCAAAGCATTTTTATTACTTGTGTATACAATAGGAGAACCACTCCATGGGCATGTAAGCAGAGAACCATGTTCTCCAATTAAGTGCAGCATAGCTGATCTATTTACAGCTTTACAATTGGGGTGCATGGGGTGTTCAGGGAGGAGTAGCTCCACTGGTGTGAAGACTTGCAGAGCCCTTTTCAGGGCTGCTCATACAACTTTGGTGTCTGCCTGGCGCTCAACTCTCACCTGTGGTTCCAAGAAGCTGTAGTGTGCACAGCAGCCATACCCCAGTAATACTGCTTCAGCTGTCTTCATGACCATTGGAAGAAATTGTTCTCATCCTCCCATTCCATCAGGGGAAGTCTTCACATGCTTGGGGTAGACATCCACCTAACTCACAGACAAGCTTGAGGTCTGTCAGTTACCCTCAGCCTGGTTTAGCCCATCTGTTTGCCCCATCTGCTGAAACAGTTTTACTGGGGTGCGGCCGCTGCGCACACTACAGCTTCGTGGAGCCACAGGTGAGAGTTGAGTGCCAGGTAGACACCAAAGTTAGATGAGCAACCCTGAAAAGGGCTTTGCCCCTTCCTAGATGCCAACTTCAACTCTGCTCCTTTTAGTAAGTCTCTCTCTTTGCAACTGCTCACCTGGTATTGCCTCACACTTTGCTTTGGATCCTGGCTCACTTGCAGCACCTTCGGTACCACCCCTTCTACCAACTGCTTTATCAGCAAAGGCTTTGGGGGGTTGATCTTGATATCCACAAGAGTCAAGATACTATTGCTTCTAGTAAGAAGTCATTTATCTGAGTAGTGGGAGCTTTAAGAAATCCAAAATAGACTCTTTTTTCAACTCTATGTATAAACATGATGTCATTGGTCTTTTTCATAAACAAAAGATGCACAACAACAGCTTAACAATTGGGTTGTGAAGACAAAAGATAAATGAGGTGGGGGTAAGAGGTTATACAATTGAAAAAATGAATGGATAGTATTAAAATTATGAGATATGGAAGTACTAAGTGAAGAGATTGATTAAGGTTTGGTTACTGGAACAAAGTGACTGAGTTTCTAATTGCAATATTCTAGAAGTAAGCACCACAAGTTGAGACAGTATTTTCTGTTGTTTTACCTTGGAAGAGCATTATTTCTTGTGGGAAAATATTTCCCCATAGTTTCTTCAGTTCTTCAATACTCACTCTACCCACAAGCCTTTGCAGTGACATCAGATTTTCTAGATATAGAACAAAGGAACAGGCCTAGGGTCTTAATTCAATAACTCTAAATTCCTTGAGGGTAAGAATGGTTTTATTTATCTTTTTATCCCCTACCTGGATTTGAGACAGAGAGAGAGAGAGAGTGCTGGAGGAAGGACTGCAGAGCACTAAAGTTCATTCTAGGGGCCCTTTTGGGGTTTATATCCAGTAGGATGCCTGGGATTGTATGAGATGCCAACTGGTCTACTCCAAAATACTCTGCTGCTCCACTTTCATTGTTTATCAGAATGTGATAGAATTTATCATTATGGCATTAAGTTGCACCTGGTCAATGAAATAATAGAGAATATGCTCATAGGAAAAAAGTAAAGGCCCCTCCAAAGACAATCTTACCTCCTTCTTCAAGTCTTTTTCAGCTCTCAGATCTCTTCCATCACTGCAAAGGATCGGGGGGGGGGGGATGCCTTCTTATAGCTATTCTTTTAGGCTAAACTCAATCATAATTTCTCAGCATTCAGTTTTGTTTATGTTGTTTTTGTTCTTTTCATTTACATGGTTGTAATCATAATATGTATTTTTCATGGTTCTGCTTACTTCACTTTGTATCAGTTCTGTCTTCCCACAATTCTCTGTAGACATCATATTGATTGTTTCTTACAGCACAGTAATACAGAATATGACATTTTCTAAAACAGGTCAGACTGAAATAATTTTTCAATGGACCTTTCCTATAATCAGGGAAATGACTCTCATATCAAAAGCCTGTATGTCTGAAAATCTCCTTTTCTTTTCCCCTCACATTTTCAAATATGTTCATTTTGGTAGTGAAATTCCTTAATGTGAAGGTCACTTTTGACCAGGCTAGCAGAAATTGAGGCCCAAACCCATTTAGTTATCTAGACATATAGACTAGCTAGATAGAATCTAATCTATTCGTTCTGCCCCTTAAATTATCAGCTAATATATCAGTTACCCCAGTCCACATCCCACTCCCCATAATTAATTCAGCTGTTCTCAGTAGCTACTGTCTCTGTCTCAAGGGGGAAAAATGCCAGATTGAGAGTTAGAAAACCTAGAGCCAGGATCACAGTTTTAGCCTCAGGTGACAAATAGCTGAGGCAAGAAGGGGAAGGCCAGTTTAGCTTCCTAAAGACACAGGAGGAAAGAAAAGGAACAAAGTGTTCATATGATAGAACACATTTTTATATTTACAAAATTTATCTTCTTTGAAAAGTAAAGCCATGTTACATTTCAAGGCCACCTTATGTATTGTGTAATCATTTATTTTCACATTTTTAGATCATTTTCTTGAGTGTTATTTATCCTGTCTCTCTTATTATGTTTCAATTTTAAGGGCAAAGACAGAGTGAGGGCCTTCATTCTTCCTTGGGTGGTATACCTAAAAAACAGAGATGGGGGGGGGGGCGGTGAGGATGCGTAAAGTTGATCTATCAGACAAGAATAGACTGGGACTAGCCTAGAAACAGATTTTAATAGCAGCTGTTCATAATGTCAACAACACAGACCAACTCTTCAAGTCTCCCTTACCACCCTACACAGACATAGACAAACAAGTTAATTTCCAAAGAATCCTTATTCTCTCATGAATACACAAGAAGACATGGCTTGGAGACCAAAATGAATGGGTAAGGTCTAAAGCATCCATTCTAATACATGATGGGGCTTCCAACTCTGCAGGTGAAGAGCTCCTCAGTAGATGAGATCTTTTTTTTCATAGTTCTCTTGCATCACTCTCATTTCTTTTCCTCTCTTACATGATTTTTAAGCTCCTTTTTGAGCTCTTCCATAAGTTCTTTCTGGGCTGAAGACCACTTCCTGTTTTTCTTTGGGGTTTTGCACTGATGGAGGTCATAAGGGCCTGGCAGCTTACCTGGTGCTGAGCTGGGGTCCTAGTGGTGGTGCCTGGCATGTGCTGAGGCCCAGTGGGGTGTTTCTGTATTTCCCGGGCTTCGCTGAAGCACATGGAGGTCTGGCTGCTAGTGGATGCATGTTTGACCTGGGCTGTGCTGGTTCTCAGAGCTGGAATCTGCCAGTTCTCCTCATTATGCTAAGGCACGTGGGAGCTCCTGGTGTTGGCATTTGCCTGCTCCACCACATTGGGTCTCAGGATCTCCTGCTGGTTTGCTGAGGTGGGGCTTGTTAGGATGCTTCCTGTCCTGCAGTGCTCTCCCTTTTTACCTGAGTGAGACATATCTTTCTTGCAGATGTTTCAAGTTTCTTGGGCCAAAAGATTGTGTCACCCCATCTTTTTGCCGGTTCTCTGTTCCAGGATTTATTTTGGGTGCTATTTTATGGTTGTTTGGAGGTGAATATGGGAGAGTTACAACAATTTACTGCTTATTCTGCCATCTTGGCTCCTGGAACAGTAGATGGGATCTGATGAGAGTTCCAATAGTGACAAATTAAGCAGGGACAAGCACTCTGAATGTCTCTCCACAGCCAGAACATTCCAGCCACTGAATATTTTTGAATTAGAGACCTAAGTTAGGGTTAGAATTAAGCTTTATAAATTATAGCTGATGGAAATATGTTCCTACGTGCTTCTTTTTCCCACCTCCCCCCCCCGCTGCCCCATCTTAATGTCATTGCTTTCTCCTATTGTGTGTGCTAGTCTTTTATGATACATATCTGTTCATGAAGTGAATTAACTGAAGGGTGGAGGGTTCACCAAGAGAGCTCAATGTTATTCATGCCCTCTGTTAAATAGCCAATATGCCTTCGGGAGGGATGGGTAAGGGAGAACCACTGACGAAAAATATGGTTTCTCTTTTGTACCTCCCCACAACTCCTAGTAGTTGTACTCCTTACACAGAGGACACTCAATAAATGCTGTTGACTGACATTCAACATTTGTTTAACACTAACAACCTCACTTGCGCAAGACATGGAAAAATAGGTCATCCATTTGGCAAGACCAACAAAATCCATTGGAACTGGTTCAGTGAAAGGTATAAATCAAGTCATAGAGTCTTTCGGAAAAGTTGCATCCTCATTGCAAATGTGCCAGACTATCTGAAAATGGTTAAAACCTGGGAATTTTCCATAGATTAATGATATGGTTAAATAATTACAACTAAAGGCGCAGGAAGAGATTAGAAGCAGAAAAATGTTCATTCGTTTCAGGCCAAGATTAGTCATTTGCAATGTGATGCAGTTCCACCTACCCCACAAGCAAGGAAATAAAAGAAAGAAATCAAGAATGAACTTGTACCATTACAAGGAAAGAGAATGAGCATGACATATGGGCTTGACCTTGAAAAGGTTCTGAGACAATAACTAACAAAGACACATAGTGTCTGCTCTTTTTCCAATTTCAGCAAAAGTTCCCAGGCTTTTATTATGGTCCATACTAGGTCATTTTTAAAATATTATTTGTTTTTATGTATTTGTTATCATCTAGATTTCCCCATTAGACTTCAAATTTTTTGAGAACAAGGACTGGTGTTGTTTTGTGTTTTTTTTTTGTTTTGTTTTGCTTTCTCTCCCCAGGGCTTTGCACATAGTAGGCCCTTAATAAATAAATATTGATTTTAGCAGACCTTCAGAGGAATACTATAGAAGAAGGATACATAAGAAGCCATGTGATTTCCTCCAAGTAGCTCTTGCTTTTAGAAGTTTATAAATGCATTTCAAAGGGGCTCTAGTCACCAAAAAGGGGAGGGTGAGGTTGACTATGGAAATCTAACATAAAGCCTGATGAGGATGATACTGGTAATGATAAATCAACCACAGGAACCCATGTACAAGGAGTACTCTTAGCACTCAGTTCAACCAAGTGCCCTTGAAGAGTTTGGCCTTTGCTTTCTTGATTAGATTTGGGAGTCCTTGATGACTTCCTTGCCTCAGGGGAGGGCCTAGTTTACTCAGGAGTTTGAGTGACATGTTTGTGACATCAGAGGCTTTCAGACCACTGGGTTTAAGTCGCCTCTTTGTGGCAATTCTAGGTCACGTGGCTGAGTCGTATGTGTGACTCACCCTTGACCCTGAAAAAGATATAAAACCAAGGGTTGGCTTTCTATTTTCCAGAGCTCTTACCCACAGCCTTGGTGTCTTGCATGACTCTGGGCCAGTCCTTGTTATGAGCTCCTGGGCTGAACTTAGATGTTGGTAACTATGAATTGTATTGGGTCTGTCTGTCGATGTTTGTAATTTGTTTGTATTTGCTCTGAAGTTCAGGGTGCTGGCTTTTCCCCCTGAACTAAGTGAATGGCACTTGTATGCTGAATTAAAGTAAGCTTGTTAACCCCTTAACGTTGCTTTCCTTAGTAAAGCAGATCAAAAGAACCTGGGCTTTGGCAGCGTTCCTGTTGTTGGGCTTGTGTTGGTCTTTCACCCCCACAACAGCTGCTAGCCAGATTGTTGAAACAGCTCCACCAGCCCTCACCAAAGTCTCTGCAAACACATGTGTGTACATACATTGGGCAAATGTCTACTGACTGAGTGTAAGTGGGAATTCTTGCATGGGGGACAAGTTCCACAAGTTACCCTTGGGAAAAAGACCCAAACAGGCTTTCAGTTAAGCCAGGAGGATGTGAGACACTGCCTTATGGGGAGACAGAAGATGCTGTGAGGCCCTGATGGGGAAGGGTACCCAGAGGGGTGGTGAAGAACCCCAGGCTAGGACAGCAAAGATTACCCTGGAGAGCCATTTAGCTCCTCGTTTTGACTTACTGGCTTATTATTGTAAACTAGGTGCTAAGATGTGTTCTTTTTTAGCTGCAGATGGACTCCAACTACCGTGTCCTTTAAATTCAGGGGACTGGGTCAAATTCCTGTCCCACATCCTATTTATGGCTCTTGCATAAAATAAAACCACTCACATGCATACATAAAGAGAAGCAACAACAATTGGCTTCCATTCTGAGAGAGATTAATTAGGAATCTATTTTTTAGATGGAATTTATGAGGATAGTTGCCCAATAAACTTGTCCAATAAATTCATCACATCCATGGAATGGCACATAAATAGCAAATAGTCCATGAGTTTAGGTGAGATAAAGAATTATAAATGGCCTCACATATCACACTACAGGATATTTCCCTAGCTCTAAATAGACTGTGTTACTAGAAGTGCATACAATAATCCTTTTTCTGATAAGGAAATATCACTTTTTTTTCCTTTTCTTCCTTTTTTTTTTGTTTGCATTAAGTTGTGGTTCTGTTTGCAGTCATGAGGATGGATTATAAGACCTCCCAAGGTTTTTGGTCCAGTGGAGAGAGTAAAATGCTATGGAGTCAGAAGTTGTCAGTTTAAATCTTGCCTCTAATGCTCACTTAACCTCAATTAACCTCCTACCCGTTTCCTTATCCATAAAATGAGAAGGTCTAAGTCTAAACTCCTTAGGTTGTTTGACCTCTAAAGTCCTGTCCTTGTAATGCTTCTCATGTATCCTCCCTTCTTTCTTTGACACTACCAGCACCCTCATCATCTTTTGCCTATAATATTATAATTATCTTTTGGTAGATACTCCTGCCTCAGGTCTTCTGCCACTCCACTCCCATCCTGTCCTCACCTCTCTAATTGATCTTCCTAAAGTTCAGATCTGACCATGTCACTTGCCTCCCCCACCCGCAATCCAGTGGATTACTTCTAGGATCAGATATAAAATCCTCTACTTGGCTTTTAAAGTCCTTTATAACCTAGTCACTTCCTACCTTTCCAGCCTTCTTAAACCTTATGTCTCCCATGCCCTACTCTGCAAGCCAGCCATGCCGGCCTTCTTGTAGTTCCTTACACACAACACTCCATCTCCATAGTACAAGCATTTTCTCTGGCTGTCCCTCATGCCCGAAATGTTCTCCTTCCTCATCTCTGCCTCCTGGCTTCTCTGGCTTCCTCCAAGTTATCAATAAAAGTCCCTCTTTCTGCAAGAAACCTCTCTTAGGCCTCCTCAATTTTGGGGCCTTGTCTCTCTAAGATTCTCTCCGGTGTATCCTGCCTAGATTATCTGCACATAGTCGTTTTCATGTTGCATCTTCCCCCTTAGCTCCTTAAGAGCAGATTTTTTTAGCCTTTCTTTGTATTCTAAGCACTTAGCACCGTGTCTGGCATATAGGAGGTGCTTAGTAAATGCTTATCTGGCTGACCTTTTAGCTCTAAGTCTATGTTTTTAAGAACTAGACCTTATTAGAATTTTGTATTATGTCCTTGTACATAAGTATCACCAAAGAAAAAGTCCTTATATTTTTGTATTATTCACTTTTTCTATTGTTTTCTTCTTTCTGATTTAGCTAAGAAATCTTTTTTTTTTACTTTTTTCCCCTTTCAAAGTTGCAGTTTATTTCTCTATAAACTCTTTCCATGAGAACACCGTTATGTTTCTCAATTAGGCATCACTCAAACACTTCCTGACAGCTTCCTCCTCTTTCTAGAAATGGAAAGCAATTGTATACATATGTACTCAATGTACAAGTCCCCATCACCACCCTTTTTCCTCACTTCCCTTCCTTAATGTCAAATTTCCTTTTAATCCAACAGTCCAAACGCATGAGAAGGTTCTAGTTATGCAAATCAAGTCAGACTCCTAATCATGTATTCTGTGTTCAGGCTGCTCATCTCACTACCTGTGTCTCATCTAATAATCAATACAACAAGCATGGATTAAGCACATTGAATAAAAGGAAATATGTAAGGCACCAAAACATGCACACAACAAAACAAAATAGCACTTGCTCTCAAGGGACATTTTCTGTGTTGGAAGAAGCAACATTTACAGAAATCATTAAATACAATTTAAAGAGGAAGAAAATATTAACTAAGAGGATCAGGAAAGGCTTCCCATAGGAAGTAGCTTCCATAGGAAGAGCTGACCTGGGTATAATAGTGAGGGCACAGAAAGTTTTCAAGACTAGAATGTTGGGCTAATTCTAATAAGATGCAATATTCACAAAGTCTCATACTTGGCTCCAGCAAATCAATTTCATAAACAGATATGAAAGAAATATCGGTATGCAGAAATCTGCATGAAAAAATTTGGTGGCGGGGGTTCGAGGAAACTGCACAAATCCAATATAAGCCAATATTGCGACATAGCAATCAAAAGAGATAACAAGATTTTAGACTTGGAGTTAGGTTGCACAGTGCTTAGAGAGCTAGACATGGAGTCAGGAAGACCTGAGTTCAAATCCAGTCTCAGACGCTCACTAACTGCCTGACTCTGGACAAGTCAGTTAACTAATCTGCCTCAGTTTCCTCAACTGTAAAATGGGGATAATAATAGCATTTACCTCCCAGGGTTGTTGTGAGAATTCAATGAGATAATATTTATTTGTAAAGCACTTAGCAGTGTTTGGCATATGTTGTAGTTCAGTCATTTTTCAGTCATGTCCTACTCTTTGTGACTTTATTTGGAGTTTTCTTGGCAAATATACTGGGGTGGTTTGCCATTTCCTTCTCCAGCTCATTTTACAGATGAGGAAACTGAGGCCAACAGGGTTAAGTGACTTACCAAGGGTTACACAGCTAATAAGTGTCTGAGGCTGGATTTGAACTCAGGTCTTCCTGACTCCAGGCCTGATACTTAATCTACTCTGTCATGTAGCTGCCTGTAGGAAGGAGAGAAAAACATTATTCCCTCCCCTTATTTCTACCTTTAGAGAGTAATAAGATACAAGGAGTAAGAAGACTGGAAAGGTAGGAAGGGGCCAAGCTATAGAGGCCTTTCAGAGCTAAACAGAGGATTTTATGTTTATATTTAATATCTGTACAACCTTGCACAAGTCGCTTGACTGTACTTTAAATGTTCTCATTTGTAAAATAAGGAGGTTAAGCTAAATGACCAAAGTGCATCTGGACCCTTCCTGTCAAGAGGCTCTGACATAAGGGTTATAATTATTTCAGTTTTTCCCTTGTTATTCTCATCTTCCCAACCAAAGCATGAGCTGCTTGAGAGCCAGGACCATGTGTTCCCCACAGCCTGAACATATAGCAGATGTTTAATTAATATTTGTTGAATAAATGAATGAATAAAAATATCTCCATGCCCATTAGTCTGTGTAGAATTTTTTTTTTATTTTGAATAATAGGCTTAACCTTGCCCACAACGATGCTCATCTGCCAATTTTCTGCCCGTTCACTCAGGCTCATAAGGTCTTTCAAGAATTTATTTCTACCACCTTGTTATTCTTTTCAGTCATTTTTCAGTTGTGTCTTACTCTCTGTGACCCCATTTGGGGTTTTCTTGGCAAAGGTACTGGAGTGGTTTGCCTTTTCTGGCTCATTTTACAGATTAGGAATTAAGGCAAAACAGGGTTAAGTGGCTTGCCCAGGGTCATACAAGTAGTAAGTGTCCAAGGACAGCTTTGAACTCAAGAAGATATCTTCCTGACTCCAGGCCCAGCACTCTCTATCTACTTCTCCACCTAGCTGCATTTTACTCTTTCAAATAGTTTAGTGTTATCTACAAGATTTCTCTGAGCATTTCCTCCCATCCATTGAGATGTTCTGATCACATTTGCATGCCTCACCTCCCTCCTGACTGAAGCAGAGAAGAGGAGGCCCTTCTATATCCAACAATGGTCAGCAATGGTCATTCTTTATTAGAAAAGGAAGCGTATGTTGCCATTCTTCAGGCATCATCCAACTAATGTCTTCAGGCTCCCTAAAGTTTAGTGCATTTTTATTGTGATTTGTGATTGGGTAGTGTTCTTCACTATAATAACAATCTCTCCTCAAGCTCTGTAATTTCCATTCCTAACAGCCCCACATAATGGACAATGAGTTTTCATCATTAGCAGAGGTGTCCAAGATGTCAGCAACTAAAATGTTTTCATAAAATGTGAAAATAAATGGAAGAAAGGCAGTAATCTGTTTGCCATTAATAATGAAATTGAAGGGAAGGTGGCTGGAAATGAGATTCTATTGCAACTGCCTCCTATTTGTTAGGATTCAAATCTCAATTTAGGGATAACATGTGTTTGAAGCGTCTTCCACTTTACCACATTATCGTTGATCCAACTTAAATATGTTCAGAATATAAATCTTTCTGCCTCCCTCATTTCTAGGCAAATTCTTTCCTTAATTCTCTCTATGTCTGGGCTAAAAGGACAGAATCAATCCTTTAGTTATTACACTTCACATTTTTTAAGGTCAGACTTCTAGCAACATTAACCCTCTTGAACACAATTGAGCACTAGAAAGTAAGTAGAAAAAATTCCTCTTACCCCCATGCCCTGGATAATTGTTAAAAAACTTCTAGAAGAAAGAAAGCCATGTATTTTCCTCCTTAGACCTCAGTCTTACTGAGTCTGACTTCCTGGAATCATAGAGTCTTAGAACTGAAAGGAATCTTACGATCATTTCATGAAAACCTTCACTTTACAAATGAGGAGACGGAGTCCAGAGAGATGAAGAGACCTTCTCCAAGCCATAGAACTACCAAGTGAAAGAGCCAAGACTAAATTACAGGTCTCCTAGCTCTGAATTAAGGAGTATTTCCACTATTCCACGTTGCTTAACATATAATTCTTAACATTGTTATTATTTATTATTGTTGTTATTTATTATTATTATTTATTATTATTGTTAATATTCTGGCAGCTAGGTGGCAAAGTAGGTGCAGAGTGGGATCAGAGTTAAAATCTGGCCTCAGATACTTACTAGCTCTGTGACCCTGGGCAAGTCACTTAAGCCTGTTGGCCTCATTTCCTCATGTGTGATGAGCTAGAGAAAGAAATTGCAAACCATTCCAGTTTCTTTACCAAGAAAACCCCAAATGGGGGTTCAACTGAACAACAACATTATCATATTATTAATAATTAACCAAATATTGATTATCCATTTAATTAATATTTTATTAATTTATAATTATCATTAATGATTTTTAATAAGATTGGTGATCTGCTTTCTAAACCAATAGCAGTTAGAAATAGGGAACCAAGAACTGTTGGTTAGGAAAAGTTTACTAGAAAAAGATACAGATAGTGTCACATCTAGCACTCCAGTTCATCCTCCATTCATCTGTCAAAGTAATCTTCCTAAAGTACAGCTTTGGCTGTGGCATTCCTCTACTTAATAAACTCCCATGGCTCCCCATCACCTCCAGTATCAGACAAAAAAAAAATCCTCTGGTGTTCAGAGACCTTCATAACCTGTCCCTCCACATTTCTGGTCTTCTTACACCTTACACTCCACTACATATTCTACAGCCTAATGACACTGGCTTCCTTTCTGTTCCTCAAACAAAACACTCCCTCTCCCAACTCTTGGCATTTTCACTGACTGTCCCTCATGCCTGGAATGCTGTCCCTCCCATCTCTACCTCCTGGCTTCCTTCAAGTCCTAGATAATATCCCACTTTCCACAGGAAACCTTTCCTAATCCTTCTTAATTCTAACACCTTCCTTCTGTTGATTATTTCCAATTTATCCTATGCATAGTTTGTTTATGCAAATGTAATTCTTTGTATACTGTCTCCCACACTGGCCTGTGGTCTCCTTTAGAGTAGGGACTGTCTTTTGCTTTTCCCTGCATCCCTACTGCTTAACACAATGTCTGGCATATAGTAGGTGCTTAACAAATATTCATTGACTGACTAGAAAGGAGAACAAAATATTAAAAAGCTAGCATAGACCTCCAATAATATAGTATAGTGATAGATTTCCCTAATGACTCTGAGTCATAAAATATAGATCAAATCATGTTTAGTATCTTCTCTTTAAATAGTCATTAAAGCATGTGTTATACTTTTAGCTGTAATTGATGTCTTGTTTTCCCACCATTTCTAGATATCCAGGAAGAAGCTCCCTTCTAGTAACCCTCCTTCATAGTCAATAATTAATTGTCAATAAACATTAATTAAGTGCTGACTACATGCCAGACTGTGTGCTAAACTCTAGGTATACAAATAAGAAAAAGACAGTCTCTGCCTCAAAGAGCTTACAATCTAATGGGGGGAAGATAATACACAAAAGCAAAGTATGAAAGAAGAGGGGCACATACACCACCATAGGGTACCCGGAGTGAAGTCATGTTGATGGAGTGCAAACCAAGCAGAGCACTGATGGGAGATGAAGAATTTAGCTGGGAAGTTCTTGGTCCCCTATGAAGAGAGGCTTTGGGAGGAGTTGGTTGTTCTACTCTAACCTGCTGATCAGAAGGGAGAGGCAGCTGAGGGTGCTAAGGAGGTGCTGAGTATCGAAGTTAAATCAATGTTCAGGGTGATGAGATTGCAAGTGATGAGCTTGTCCTGGGGTAGGCATGATGTTTTTGGAGGCAAAAACATGCAGAGCAGCTGATGGAAAATGAAGAATTATAACAAACACAGTTAAGCAGAAGCAATTGATGGCAACCTTGTCTGGCAATGATTGCAATATTCTGCAACCATAGCCCCTCACCTCTCTAAGAACAGGAGGGAGGTACATTTTTTATGTC
Organism: Trichosurus vulpecula; assembly: GCF_011100635.1. Taxonomy (NCBI): domain Eukaryota; kingdom Metazoa; phylum Chordata; class Mammalia; order Diprotodontia; family Phalangeridae; genus Trichosurus; species Trichosurus vulpecula. The sequence continues at coordinate 292,582,419 of NC_050574.1, read as the reverse complement.
TTCTTAAGGGTCAAGACTGGTCATTAAAATTATCAGTCAATCTATAATCATTTATTAAATCTACTATGTGCCAGGCACTATTCGGCACTGAGTTCAGTTTCACTTTGTATTCTTTTGATTTACATCACTGTAGTCACCGTGTACGTTGTTTCCCAGGTTGTACCTACTTTGAATGTTGTGAATAAGTTCATTTACCTTGGCAGTGTACTTTCCAGGGGTGTACACATTGATAATGAGGTTGAAACATGCATTGCCAGAGCTAGCTTAGTGTTTGGGGGGCTCTGAAGGAAAGTATGGGAAAGAATAGGTATTAGACTGATTACCAAACTGAAGGTCTGCAGAATCGTGGCACAGCTTCATTGTTGTGTGCCTGTGAAACCTGGGCAGTCTACAAACACCACGCCAGGAAACTGAATCGCTTCCATTTGAATTGCCTTAGGAAGATTCTGAAGATCACCTGGCAGGATGAGGTACCAGACACTGAGGTCCTTACTTGAACCAAATATTCAAACTCTGCTTCAGAGAGCAATACAAAACGTCAGCTTGCCAAAAAGACTTTTATGAAGAACTCACAAAGGGTAACCATTTACATAGTGGTCAGAAGAAGTGATACAAGGACACTCTCAAGGTCTCTCTTAAGAACTTTGGAATTGATTGTGCCCACAATCAGGGAAGCTGTGATTGGTGTGCCCACCGTGGTGTGCCCACATCAGGGAAGCTGCTGTACTCTATGAGCAAAACAGAACTGAAACAGCTCAAAGGAAACTCAGGATGCACAAATTTAGAGCATCCACCCCAAATGTTCACATGGGTCTGATCAGTCACAGTCGGATGCATTGAAACCTTGACTCTAATGTAGTGATGTCATTTTGGTCCTCTTTGAGAATGAAGGACAACAACCAACCCATTTCACTCTGCATCAGTAGTCTCCCCTTATTTCTCTGAATTTCCTATATTCCTTGTTTCTTTTGTCCAGCCTCACAATTTCATTGGCGTTGGGAGTTCCCAGATGAGAAAATTCCCTCTACCAACACAAACCAATAACTAGTCTGAAAAATAAGCCTTAAGCGAATTATTGTAGCACTGAGGTTAAATGATTTTCTCAGGACTGATTTCCAGTACCTGTCAGGGGCATGTTTTGAACCCAAGTCATCCTGGTTTCAAGATGAGCTTCTATCAGTTATACTCCATGTCTCCTCCAACTCAACCCCATCTCTTCTTGTTTCTTGTTCCACAATTTGTCAAGACACACATGAATATACACCTATTTTATTTCCAGGCTTTTTCAGTTACCATAAGAAGTGTTGCTATGAATATTTTGGAATATATGTGACTTTTCTAGGAAATACATAATGCATTTCAGTAAATTATTCATTATAAATGGTTAAAATAAAAAGGTTGGTCACTTAAAGAAATTTCAGTTACCTAGAACATTCCCTTGCATGGAACACTACAGTCTCTGATAAGCCCAGATGAATGAATTTCAAGGATAGTTGCTATAGGGCCAGGTTGTCAGGCAACATGCAACAGCATTTTAAAGGCATGGCAAAAGACTACATTTGAAAAAAAAATCTGTTTTTGAATACATTTAAAGTGACCCTAAACCTTGGAACTTGGTCATGTGCATTTAGGTATTAAAGAAATTAGACAACCATGTACAAAACCCGACAAGATAGCACAGACCTTATTTTCCCTGTTAACTGAAGCAAGTTAAATGAAGCAAGGAGCCAAACAGAAGCAATTATTCCAGGCAGCTTCCATAGCACATTTAATGCACTTTAACTCGAAAATGTTTCAAAGCACTACTTGCTGGTGAACCATGTGAAAAATCTGGCTGCCTGATGATGAAGGGTTGGAAAAAGGAAAATGAGTCAATGAAAAGTTGAAGACAGGTAACTCAGGGAGCAGTGATCAGATCAAACTTTTTTTTCTTTTCAAGGTCTTCCCCTGAAGTCTTATTCTGGTGTTTGATCATTGGAGCTCTAGGTTCTCAAAGGTTATGTCATAAAAACACAAACTAAAGGTTGTCATAAGAACACAAACTCTGGGAGCATCTAACAGTCTGAAAAGTCCTAAGGTATGGAACCAGCCACAGACTGTGTACCTCTCATCTGAGGTATGCTAAATTCAGAGAATTGATCGTGAAAAAGTTGGCCACTAGAGGAGAGGGAAGGGAAGGGAAGGGAAGGGAAGGGAAGGGAAGGGAAGGGAAGGGAAGGGGAGGGGAGGGGAGGGGAAGGGAAGGGAAGGGAAGGGAAGGGGAAGGGAAGGGAAGGGGAAGGGAAGGGGAAGGGAAGGGGAAGGGAAGGGGAAGGGAAGGGCAGGGAACATCTGTAAGGTACCAGCCACTGTGCTAGGCACTTTACAAATATTATTGCATTTGATCTTCACAAACCCTGGGAGGTCGATGTTTTCATAATCCCCATTTTACAGTTGAGGAAAATGAGGCAGGCAGAAGTTGTAGCTTTCCCAGGGTCACACAGCAAACAAGTGTCTGAGGCCACACTTGAACTCAGTTCTTTCTGACTCCAGGACTAGCACTTTACCCACTGGGACACCTTAGCTACCTCTAGGGGATAAATGTCACTGTATAGTCATTCATGGAGACTACTAAGAGAGATTATATTGTTATTGGTGAAACAAAATTCACACTTCTTTCGAAGTATTGAAACGGATATCCTAATACAGAGACAGAGTGCCATGGGTATAGAGCAATGCATATTTTTGTTGAATTAATCATTGATGGCTCTAAGGGAAGAGGGAAGGAGACTGAAATGTTGTTGAAATATAGGAGATGTAAAAGCAAGTGGAAAAAAATAGTTTAAAACATTCAAAAGAAAGAAAAGAAACTGGTACCACTATGCTCTTGTCCTTAACATGAGGCACGGCAAAAATTCATGGAAGCATCATGGCGGTGGACTTCAGAAGCTGATTACTTCCGTTCGAAGGGCCAGTCCCTTCATCTGGAAGGCCAGAAAAGCCCCATTTTGATCAACCTACCAAAGAGGGAAAAGCCCACTAAGTGCCAGACACTACACTTAATGTGCCAGGGTGAAGAAGACAGAAATGAAGCCTTTCTAGCTGTTACGAAGCCTTTCTAGCTGTCAAGCAGCCCATATTCTAAAATATCCAAGCATCACATGATACATGTAGCCCCTAGGTGTTACTGAAGTGGCTTTTCCTCTGTATTCTTGGCACTCCTGCCCAGAAAGGAATAAGGTCTTAAAAAATCCAGACTGCCCTATCTCTGCTTCTTGGGCAAACTAAGGTGAGATTTCCTCCTTTAGTACCCAGGACCCCCTCACTTGCTCCTTGTCCCTTCCTCCCACTTGAGGCTTGGGGAGAGGGGAGAAGAGGTGACCCTCCTCACCTGAGGGACATAGAGGATAAAACAGCTCATAAATTACACCTCATGTGGTCTCCTTAACTACCAATGCAGGAATGAGGCACACCCCCCATATATTCTATGTAATATAAAACCTCCTTAGAGCAGCAGAGTTCCCTCCCCCTCCTCCCCACCTTTTGCATACTTGGGCTGCATTGAGAGTCATACTCAACAAAAGAAAACTCTTTATGTAAAGTGAAAAATCCTCTAGGTCATTGTTTTGTGCTACACTGCTTCTTCCTCCTAAGAGTGGAGTAGAAAAACAGCAAATGCTGCTTTAATGGTGGTTTCACTTAGGCCCCAATTTAAAAAGCTTACATGGTATTCATTTTTGACAAGGAATAGCCAACCTGACCAGCAGCTAGTTGTCTACACAACTTACCCCCATTAACAACAGTAACAACAAGGACACTGCCTCCATAGGGAGGTGAATTTTATCCTGCGGGAAAGATGGAGCCACTGAAACTTCTGGAGCAGTTTACATGGCCAGACCTGTGCTTTAGAAATATCACTTTGGCAGCTGGGTGGAGGATGGACTGCAGAGGTGAAGACTCTAGGCCAAGAGACCAATTAGGAAGCCCTTCCAACAGTCCAGGAAGGAACCAATGAATCCCAGAATTAGAGTTATAGCCTTGTGAAAATAACTTTATTATCAGACTCCCATTCCCCCAAATGTATAGTGCTCCTCAGGTATGCAATTTTAATATGTCTGGAAAATTGAATGAACACAAATATTTTCTTGATGAAAATACACCAAGCTTATTCATTTGTTGCAAGCAGCTACTTTCCAAACTCTTTATTTCTCCAGCTGACAGCTACTATCCTCATATTTTTTTTAATGCTCCCTCATCTTTGGATTCCATACCAATTAAAAATTTGGGATTCTAGTCTGTCTCTCTGTACCTGGGGGGGAGGGGGAGGGAACTGGTGTAATACAGTGAAGATAAGGTATGCAGCTTAATGAAAAGACATCTTAAGGAGCATAAAGATTGTAATTTACAGGAACCAAAGTCCACATGACTATAATATTCATCAGAATCAGCAGCCATGAAGTAGATGCACTGTAGTCACCGTGGTTCCTAATGGTTTATGGAAGACTTGATAAGCTATGTTTCACCTCTCTGACTTTCAGTGTCCTGATCTGTGAAATGAGGCTTTTGGACTGGATGAGCACCAAGGTCCCTTCTGACTCTAAATCTATGCTACTGGTTTTCACAATTTGCCCTGAGCACTGGGGCAAGATGGCCACCAACCTCAAGTGCCTACTTCATCAACAAGTCCTGTGAGTTATAATTCAGCTACAGGTAAAACTATCATCTAACCAACCAGAATCTTGGTTGTTTAAAACCAGCTGGCAAGAGGCAAATGGGTGCCTTATTAGATGATATATGGTGGTAAAGTAATAATAAATGCTGGACCTGGAGTCAGAAGAGGCTCAAATTCACAGTTTACCCTCAACACCTGCTAAATATATGACCATGAAAAGGTCTCTGAGCTCAAATTTCTTCATCTTGAGTAAAAAATGCCAAGCATGTTATTTAGAGAAGCTGGCCATTCCTTGCCCACAACTTCCTACCGTCTGAAAAATCTATGCCTTTGCACTGGCTGTTTCAGTTCCTAGAATGCTCTCCCTCTCACCTCTCCCTCTTAGTCTCTGACTTCTTTCCAGACTCAGTTCAACCACCTTTCTTCAGTCCCCCAGCTTCTAGTGCCTTTCCTTCCAGAATTATTTTCCATGACCCCTATGTATCTTGTATATGCTTATTTATGTGCATGTCTCCTTTATCGGAATGAAACCTTCCGGAGGGCAGAGACTGTTTTTGCTTTTTCTTTGTATCCACAACACCCAGTCCAACACCTGGCACATAATAAGTACTTTATATATGCTTGTTGGTTTGTTACAAGTTTTACATCATTATCTCATATTAACCCTAGAGGCAATATAATGGTCAATGTGATTCTCTCCTCTGCAGCTTTAAGGAGTTTTAGACCAAAAGTTATGAGCTAAATCATAATTGCTTCAAGCCCCTGTTTAGAAAAAGTCCTAACATTTAGATGGAGATTAGTCTCTGTGTCTAAATATACATATACATCTATTTCCAGTTAACCTATGGCCTTTTTGTGCTTGAGGCAAAATTCATTATCCAAACCTGAGTCATTCTTCATGGTGATGGGATTTCAGGCAATCAGGTTATCCTAGGAGAGAGGGGATGTTTTTCCATGGAGTGGAAGCCAAGAAAAACTGATGATGGAAAATGGAGTAGATAATGGAATGGAGAGGGTAATCAATAGAGTCTCACCTTTTCAGATTGATTTGTTGCAAGCATTCCCCAAGGAAAGAAGGAAATCTGAGTTCTCAGGCACAGTTCAACTAGTAAACAGCTTTCTACCAGCTGCTCTCTCTCATCTCCAAATGCTGTCCACCTTAAAGCCATCCAGAGGAACAAAATACAGCCAAGTGAGAGAACTCTTTTGTGACATGAGATGACTCAGTAGCTGTACTGTTCTTAGAGTATCAGGCAGTGAACTCAAAGGTAGCCATTACAACCTGGATTCAAACCCAGGGGCCGCCTCCAGCTACTTCTTGTTACTTCTAGCTAATAATAATAGCATCCACTTATATCATGCTTTAAGGTTTGTAAAGTGCTTTAGAAATATTATTTCATTTTATCCTCATAACAGTTCTGGGAGATAGATGTTATTGTTCCCTCCATTTTTTCAGATGATGAAACTGAGGCAGACAGAGGTTAAACGGCTTGCCTGCGATCACACAGATAATAAGTATGTGAGACAGGGATTTGAATTCAATTCTATCTGACTTGAGGTACAACCCTCCATTCACTCTGCCACCACTCTATTCTTTTGCCACACTACCAGCCATTCCTGCCTCTTTGTTTATCTCATGATCCTACTTTGTCTCAGAGGTACATTTTCACTCCTACAGTCTCCACACCAAGAATTGTGGCTACGTCACATAGGCACTTTTTAATTTGATCACCATTTTGCCTCTTTTTTCTCATCTGTCCTCATTTGTACCCTGCCCAAGAACTACATCATTTATTTCTCTATTTCTTTAACTCTTCTTGTAATATCTTGACCTTGTAGGCAGAAGGCACCTATGACACGTTGCTCATCAGATGGGGTATCGAGGTCACCTCTGCCACATCACTGTCTTTCTGGCACTGCCAAGGGTCTTCCAAAACAGTATGGATCCCTGGAATCACTTCTTAGCATGGGCTGCTCTGCTTGCATCATTCCATCACATCTTGAAATGTCACTGCCTCTATGAAACCTTTCCAGATTCATTCAATACTAATCTGGTGTACTGGAAAGAGCCCCGGAATAGTTGTGAAGAGACTTGGGTCCTGAGTCCCAACTTTGTCACTAACTTGCTATGTGATCTTAAGTCAGTCATGAAGCACAGAAAGTTAGAGAGAGAGCTATTTTTGGTCAAAGGGCCTATAGCACTTTTCAGTCAGGCAGCCATCTACTCTGACCTGCTGTTAGGGCCATATCAAGAAATGCTGTGCTAATGAAGACCCAGGAGTATTATCAGAGGCATAAAGATACCAGTAATGGGGTAGAGGGACTTCTAGCTCTGGTGGGATAAATAACTCCTAATGTTCCATGTGGTCACAGCCCTGATTGCCTGCTACCATAGCCATTTCCTGAATTGGTGCCATTTGGTCAAGATGGAAATGGATGGGAAAAGAAAGAACTCACTACAAAACTGCGATCACTATACAAGATAAAACTCAAGGCCCCACATCCCAATGTTGGCCATCCTAATTCCAAAATAAATAACCACTCGTGTTTCTGTTTAGAGTTTACAAAACATTTTTCTAACAACCTCATCCAGCAGGTAGTGCCAATTTTGGAGAAAATTTATCCATTTTAGAGAAAATGAAACTAAAGTTTAGCAAAATCTAATGACTTCCTTAAGATCACAGATGTTTAAAGACAGAGCAAGGATTCAAACCTAGTACAAATTCACTGTTCTTTTCACTACAAAGGACAGAGTGAGTCAAACAAGGGCATTTACTCAATTACTTGGTCAACTATTTGCAGCCCAATCACAGAAAGAAAGAACCTCTCTTCACCCACAGTTCTCCCTTCCAGGGGACATAAACTGAGGTAGAATTTTTATTTAAATATTGACTCCAAAGCAAACAACATTCAGTTTTGCCATGTTGTACTTTGAATGAGAAGAATTTTATATATTCATGAATTTGAAGGATGAATAGCTACCAAATCTAACCATAAAAAGTCATTCTAGACCATAAAACATACTTGATACAGTTAGATTCATCTAGAGAGCTATGGTTTAATTTTAAATATTTATGATCATACTTCATAGTAAATATGTCTAATGTGAGAAGGTTTGGTAATGTGAGATTCTGGAACTCAAATCTTAATTATTTACTATTTAGTTTAAAGCCAATTGTTTTCCAAAATTTATGGGCTTTATGTATTGATGACATGAAAATAATCTGAATTTTGCTATGTTGTAGAGGTAATGGCACTAAAATTAGGAGTTGACAGGGAGAATGCAGATAGAGTGTTGAAACTGAGCCAAGAAGACCGGATTTCAAATGCTGCCTCAGATATTTATTAGCTACCAGACCCTGGGCAAGCCACTTAAATCTCTGTCTGCCTCAGTTTCCTCATCTTTAATATTGGGGTAAACAATAATACCTACCTCCCAGGGTTGTCATGAGGACAAAATGAGGTAATATTTGTAAAGTGCTTTGCAAACCTTAAAGATCCATGTAAATTCTAAATTTAAAAAAAGCTTAAAAACTTCATTTCACATTTTAATCTATACCAGTAACCCTGTTTTCAATCCTAGAGGTTTCTTTTTTCTTAGTTTTTCTTTTAGTACAGACTTGCAATTTTAGAAGCTCATAACAGGTTCATAGCTTTAGAGCTACATGGGACCTTTTTTGTTGTTGTTGTTGCGTCATTTCAATAGTGGCCAACTCTTCACGACCCTAGTTGGGGTTTTCTTGGCAAAGATACTGTAGTAGTTTGTCATTTCCTTCTCTGGATGGGGAATTGAGGCAAATAGGCCTAGCGTCAAACCACTAGTAAGTATCTGAGGCTGGATTTGAACACAGATCCTCTTGACTCCCCGGCAGGCTCTCTATCCACTGAGCCACCTAACTGCCCTTGGGGTGGAACCCTAGACATCATCTAATGCAACCCTGTTATTATTCTTTTACATGTGATGAGACTGAGGCCCAGAAATGAAATAGCTGTTGTTTAGTCATTTCAGTCCTGTCTGACTCTTCCTGACCCCATTTGGGGTTTTCTTAGCAAAAATAATGGAGAGATTTGCCATTTCCTTCTACAGTTCTTTTTACAGATGAGGAAGCTGTGGCAACAGGGTTAAGTGACTTGCCAAAGGCCACACAGCTAGTAAGTGTTTGAGGTAAGATTTGAACTCAGGAAGACGAGTCTTTTTGACCAAGCCGAGCACTCTATCCACTATGCCATCTAGCTGCCACAGTGGTTAGTAGCATAATTAGAATTCAAACCCAAAACTCCTTCATTTTTCCACTGTACCATGATTTCTCCACTCCCTTATTGTAGTAGGAAACTTTTGGCGAGGCAACTTTCTCTACTAGTCCAGGTGGGTAACTGTTCTGCCACTTAATTTTTTTTTCTTTTTAAAAAAACTTTTGTTTTTAATTTATGGAATAAAACAAGCATCTCTATAACGTAATACAGTTTTTTAAAAAGATGATTGGACACAGAACTGCAAATCTATGCACAACATGCTATTCCTTTCAAGTATACAAAAACTTATCATGTAAATTTCTTTTTTTCCCCTTTTTTCTTCTGTCCCTTCCCCCACCTTAGATTAGAGATGGCTACCATTAGACACAAATAGGTGCATATAAATATATATATATATATATATACATATATATAATTATTCTATACATGTGTCTTTTTATTAGTTCTTTCTCTGGATGCAGATAGCATCTTTCTTTTCATGTCCTTTATAGTTTACTTGGGTATTTATAATAGACAAAATAACTTATTTGCTCAAAGTCATTCTTAAAATAATATTGCCCTTACCGTGTGCAATGTCTCTTCGTTCTGCTCATTTCACTCTTCATTATTTCATGCAAGCCTTTCCATGCCTTTCTAAGGTCATTGAGCTCATCATTTCTTATAGCACAATAGTGTTCCATCACAGTCAAACATTCCCCAATGGATGTGTATCTCTGCAGTTTCTAGTTCTTTGCCAGCACAAAGAGTGCCACAATAAACATTTTGGAACATATAGGTTCTTTTCCTTAAAATGTTAGATAGTTACCTAGGGCACAGAGAGGTGAGTTACTTCCCCAAGGTCACAGAGCCAGTATGTGTCAAAGATGAAACTTGAACCTCCGCATTCCTGACCCCAAGTCAAGCTCCCCATCTCTAACCACTGGTATCAAACTCAAATAGATTCCCTGGACTGCACATTGACTTGGAAATTCACAAATTCACATTATCTATGTTTTAGTGTAGTTTTACTTATTTTGTGAAAGGTTTTTAATCGTGTTTTAATATGGTTCGGGCTTCACCTAAGAGTTGTCCAGCCAAACACCTCTCTACTATACCCTCCTGCCTCTCTCCTACTTCTTTATGTGAACTATCAAGCTAAAGGAAAATAGTCATACTAAAATGTCATTACTACATAAAAAATTTTATACAATTTAAATGAAAATAAAAACCTTATGATATACCATTTTATTAGCAGCCTATAAATGTTTATGGCAATGACCTTTTCATTTTCTATAAAAAGAGACAGAGAGAGTAAGATGGCCACTCATGAAATAAACCTTTTTTTTTCCTCTCCATATTGTAAGCTTGGTTTTCTTTTTGTTTGGGACAAGTGAGAAAACAACAGGATACTAAGTGATTGAAACCTTAATAAAAGCCATAGATACAACTCTGTGGCCAGCTGTGAAGGGGCCCAGACTCTGGGTTAAATGGACTGTGACATATTTATAAATGAAAGCGGGCAACATAACCTTTGGCTTCCCCGCAGGCTTCACATGAGGGACTCAGCAGTGATTTAGAGACATTTCATGGAGTCATCATGGGGCCCTCCAACCCCAACTAAAATTTATAGACAAATGTTAGCTGTATAAAACTTCTGAAAGCATAGATATTACCTACAACTTGTTACATGCTAAATAAAGAAGATAGCTTTAGAACTTAGTAGGCCTAGATGTTAGAAACAACATTTTAGAATATGAGGGCAGACTCTAAGATCACATCTTTACCCTAAAAATAATGAAAAACTAGTCATTCAAATGGGCCCTTTGGTGGTCCTCTTTAATGTGCTTTTATACAAGAGCCTTTTCCAAATACCTTGGAAGACATTGCACCAATATCTTGGATATTCTGAAAAGCATTGAGATGTCTGTGTTGTTTAGTGACAAGTCTGCAGATACAATGAAATGTCCTCAGCATATCTCAGATCTCATGTGGTATTCAGTTCGGGGCTCCTCAGCTTAAGAAAGGCATTGATAAAATGGTAAAGTTCAGAGGAAAGCAACCAGGATAGTGAATGGCCTAGAGTTCATGATCTTGGAGGAGTGGTTGAAGGAACTGGCCACACATAGCTTGGAGAAAAGATGATTCAGGCAGGACATGATAGCTGTGTTCAAGAATCCTTTTTTTTGCCTCTGATTTAATATTTAATTTTTTTCCCATTTACATGTAAAAAAATAGTTTTAACATTTTTTAAAACCTTAAGTTGCAAATTCTCTCCCTCTGTCCCCTCTCCCCTCATTGAAAAAGCAAGCAATTTTACATAGCTTATACATGTGTAGTCATGCAAAACACATTTCCATGTAAGTCGTGCTGTGAAAGAAAACACAGACAAAAAAATAAAGAAAGCAAGGAAAAAATACCTTTGATCTGCATTCAGGCTCTACCAGTTCTTTCTCAGGAGATAGACAACATCTTTCATCATAAGTCCTTCAGAATTTTCTTGGGTCATTGCATTGCTAAGAGTAGCCAAGTTATCCACAGTAGATCATCATACAGTATTGCTCTTACTGTGTAATGTTCTCCTCATTATGCTCATTTCACTTTGCATCAGTTCATGTAAGTCTTTCCAGGTTTTTTTGAGAGCATCCTGCTCATCATTTCTTATAGCACAATAATATTCCATTGCAATCATACACAACTTGTTCAGTCATTCCCCAATTGACAGACATCCCCTCAATTTCCAATTTTTTTGCCACCACTAAAAGAGGTGCTGTAAATATTTTTATACATATAGGTCCTTTTCCTTTGTGTTTTTTTCTCTCTTTGGGATAAAGACCTAGTAGTGGTATTGCTTGGTCAAAGGGTTGTATAGCCCTTGGGCATAATTCCAAATTGCTCTCCAGAATGGATTGAATCAGTATTGTATTCAAGTGTCTTAAACACTGCCATATGGAGAAGGAATGAGGCTTATTCCGTTTGTCACCAAAGGGCAGAACCAAGAACAATAGATGAAATTTTCAAAAGGTTTGAAGTCAGGTGATCTTTTTTAACAATCAAAGCTGTACAACAGTGGAATAGTTTGCTTCAAGAAGCCATGGATTCCCCCTCATTGGACATCTTCAAGCAAAGGCCAACGTTTTGTCATTGTACAGATTCCTTCATGTACAGGTTGGATTCAATAGCCACTGATGTTCCTTCCCATCTCCATTCTGTGATTCCACAGTCCTCAGAAGCAAATTGAAAGATGGGGATAATAGAGAGGAGCATTAAAAGCTCTTACGATTTGTCTGAAACCATGAATTAATTGCTCTTGTGGATCTGTAGGTGCTCCTTTCACTGACATAAATTACAAGGTAACCACACCTCACCCTGTGAATGTTTTGTCCATGTCTTTCTATGCCCAGGTCCCTTTGAAGGAAGTCCTAACAAAAGCTGCCCTTCTTCTAGATGTCTTGTCATCACATGGATATCAATGGAGGACAAGCTTGTTCACCTAGTAGGCCTTGTATTTGCTACTCAACAGACCAATCTCCTTTTTGGGTCCTTCATCTCTCTGGGGCATCTTTGTTCTTCCTACATAACATCTCACTGGAAATTTGTTACAGCCTATTTTCATCCATAATGTTGCTCTCCATTGCTCTTGGGTGACCCATGACTCTAACGCTTCAGAGACTATAGTATTCTATGACTCATAGACACACAGCATTAACAGAAGATAATTAATATTTTAAACAGCCTTTTTTCTTTCAGAAATGCCTGAGATTATTTAAAGTGCTGCCTATTTCTTTTTTTAAAAAAATAAAAGTTTTATTTGTCAACACTATCTTTTCTTGTTGATCCTACCCACTCCACTTCTCTCCACTGCCACAGAACCCTCCTGGTAACAAAGAATTTTAATCAAAACAAATCAACAGAATGGCCACATCTAACAACATAAACCTCAACTCAAGCTCTTGCACAGGCAAGCTTTACCATCAAATCTCTAAATTCAACCAATCATTTCACTGAGTAGAGTTCTGATAGATTTTGACTTTGCTTTTCTTTACATTATTATGTCTGCTGTGGCCCTGCCCAGTTTTCCAAAAGGAATCCAGCCCTTCTCTTCCTGTTCAATTCTGAGCCCTGTTCATTGTCAGTTTACAGTGTCTGGCCAAAATACATGTATTGAAAGGTCTGCTTTCTGGGTTGTCTATGTCTATGGCTATGGAATATCCTGGACAATAGGTATTCTTCCTTCACTTTCTCCTGCATAGCTAGCTAGGTCAAACTCTTTTTCAGTGATTGTGGATCTCAGTTAAAAGGTTCCACAATGGTCTGACACGATGCAATAAGCACAGTGTCATCCATAAAGAGAAACATATGGATGACCACTTAATTTAAAGTAAATCTTTCTTCAATATTTTGATTCTGCATTATATATCTTTCATAATGACACACAAAAATACATTTTTCTGTTTTATGCCTTGTTTGGTATTAATAATCTGAAGGTCATTGAATAAAGTCATCTTTGATGCTACATCTTACAAAGAATGTTGTATGGTTTTGACATATGCATGGAAGTCACCCTGCTGGGAGGTGGTCTCTAAGATGGTATTTTGCTTGACTGAATAATTTTTTTTAATATAGCCAACAATAAGCCCAGCGGGATCTTGTATTGTCTACATCTTTCAGTCAATTGTGTCACTGTAAAGATGTGTTTGTAGACTATCATTTATGAAAGCCTGCCTTTTCCCTTATCAAATTTGTATCGAGTGCCCCCTCAATGTATAGGAAGATTATTCTTATGAAAGTTTCATGGAGACAGAAAAGCAGTCATATGGGTAAGTAGTCACTGCTATTCTCTGAATTGCCTTTTTATGTTAATAATATACTTTAAAATGTCCTTCTCTCCAAATATGTGGTATCCTCTTTGCTTTCATATATCTTGAGAATTGATACCTCAGGGGATGCCCATCACTTGGGGAATAACTGAACAAGTTGTGGTATGTGATTGTGAGAGAATACTATTGTGTTATAAAAAAGTGATGAGCAAGATGGTTTCAGAAAAACCTTGGAAGTCTTATATGACCCTAAACAAGTGAAGTGAGCAGAACCAGGAGAACATTGTGGACAGTAACAGCAATATTGTATGAAGATTAACTGGGAATGACTTAGCTATTCTGATCAATATGATGATCTAAGACAATTCCAAAGGACCCATGACAAAAAATTCTGTCTACCTCCATAGAGAGAACTTATGAACTCTGAATGCAGGTTGAATCATATTTTTCACCTTCTTTAGTTTTCTTATTTGTGTGTGTTTTCTTTTGCAACATGACTAATTTGGAAATATTTTTTGTGTGACTTTACATGTCTAATCAGTATCATATTGCTTGTCTTCTCAAGGAATGGGGGAGGGCTGGAGAAAGGTAGAGAATGTAGAATTTAAAATTTTTAAAACTAATATAAAAAAGTTTTAAATATAATTGGGAAATATTTAATGAAATCAATAAAAATATATTTAAAAATTAAAAAATAGAATTGATAACAATGCCTTCAAAATTGTTTTGCATACAATGCAGATCTTCTCTGAATCGTATATTCTTGGTCTAGTCAAACTACTTTTTCTCTGTTTTCTTTAGTTCAATTCTACTCCCTCAGGTAATACACTGGAGGCTATGAAGTTGGAGTCCAAACATAGCAGTTCCACTGTTATTGATGGGAAAAAGAATGTGATAGAGAAGTCTTTACAGACCTTTTCCATTTTTCAGGTTTGTTGTCACCCTTCCAGTTTCTTGCTTAAAAGCCCTAGGGATGATTTGGCTTAGTTGTGTCTTTCATAAAGCTTTCTGCAAATTCATTTCCCTCTTCTATTGCTTCTGTTTTATGGGGCTGTTCCTAATCCTCTACCATCCTCCTCCATGAGATTTTACAAAAGGGTTTGGATTCTAAAGTGGTATTGACCTTGGCTGCCATCTCTCTTTTTGTCAGGATCAAGTACGTGCTGGCTGAGGGCATATTAGTTTCTTTGTTGCTTTATATTGATTAAACTTCCTTAGGAAGCCGTGATTGTCTATGTTGCTCTTGGTTATGCCCCTTTTTCTTCTCCTACTCCTACCCTCATTGCAGAAACAGTAGAGGGCCTCACAGGACTCAAGTCTAATTTGCATTTCCCTTTTTTTTCCCATGGGTTGCCATAGCCAAAGAATTCATCACCAAGTAGCCGGTCTACCAGTAATGAGACTCTGTATTTAGCTGGGAGGATCCTCAGAAAGAAACCAAAGTCTGTTCTGAGTGCCAAAGGGGAAGATTTTCCAGGTAGAACCTGCCAAAGCTTGTGTTCTCCTGGAATCATCTTCAAGAACCCAGGAATACTTCCACAGTGAAGTATCAGAGGAGAACTTTGTGCAGGTTAAGTCATTTAATTAAACTTTATCTCCATGTGGAACTTCAATTTCACTGCCTGCCATGATGGAATCTATCAGAAAATGATGGATTATATGTAAGCTCTAGAACCAAAGGTTAAAAACATAGTGCTTTTTTCCATAGTAGGTGATGAAAGTTTAATGAATGAATGGACAAATGAGCGAATGCTTTATGTCAGTTGCTTTCATATAGTAGGTCTATAATAAATGTTTTTTGAATTTGTGTTTTTGAGAAGGTTAAGGAAACAGGTTGCCAAAAGAATCAGAACTGGAAATTTTCCCCTCAGACGCAAATGACACCTAGAAGAGACAATTCCAAAGTCTTCATTGTGTATAAATTAGCTCATACAAATCTGACAAACTGGAGCCAGAAGGGAATTTGAATCTGAATCATTTGACATGGAAGTACCACTAGGAGGTGAGCTCAGATTTCATGAGTTTTCCCATCCAGGCTGCCTATGAAGATTGCCAAGGAGTAAGATCAAAATAATCATCCACAATAGAACAAAGCATATTGGTTTAGGAGAGGGATCGGGGCCTTGGTGCTTACCCCCAAATGGTGGTGTGCCACTAAGATGAGAACATGAAAATTCCATTCATGAAAAATATTTTCCTTTTCTTCAGCTGCATCTGGACCCAAAGTCAAGAGGATTCTGAAGATTTCTTTCCTTCTAGTTTTGCCAGAATGGGAACATCTGTTGGGGCCAAGTGGGGAAAGAGAGATATCTGTGGCTTGGGGGAAAAAAAACACCCAGAACTTTACAGATGTCTTCAATCTGGGCCTGCTCATCTTAAAGTAATCCATCAATAAGAGAAAGTTACCAATGAAGAATTACCTGGAGAGAGTAGAGTGCTCCACTCCCTGCTCAATACATGTACCCCTGGGTTCTAGTTGCTATTTGAAAGATGCTGCCTAGGAAGGGGATGAGGAAAAAGGGGAAGAAGTTTCTTCTACTGAAAAAGACATCACTGCTGATAATTTGCAGGAGACTATGGAAGCAGAGGAAGTCATTAGACTCCAGTCTAATTCTAGAATTCTAGTCATTTCCTCCAGATTTTAGATATTGCAAGTTGGAAAAAGGATGCTATTATTTTCTGGTGTATTCTCTGCCTCAGATGAGAGGCATCAGTCTTCACAAATGTAGGAACATTCAGACAGATTGAGGAACAAAGTATTTTATATCAGCCAGCCATTTATCTAATAGGGTATCTTTATTATGCATTCTTGTACTTACTTTAAATGGAATTTCTTTATCTCTTTCTGCTGGGTTTTGCCAGTAATGCATAGAAGACTGATGATTTGGGTAATTTTCTATGTTGTTACTTTATTGATTACTAATTGTTAGGATTAATTTTTCATTAAATTTCTCAGATCCTTTAAATAGGTCATCATATCATCTACAAATAAATATTATTTTGCATCATCTTTGTTTCTGTTTATTCTTTCAATTTCTCTTCTTGCCTTATTGCTATAAATAGCATTTCTCTAACAAACAGGGGCAACAACCGTTACTTCTGATTTTATGAGGAAGGACCTTTGTTTTCTACTATGAATCTTGCTAGCACTTAATTTTAGATAAATACTGTTTTATCATATTAGAGAAAGTCCACATCCTATTACGCTTTCTCATATCTCTAACATAAATCAGTGCTATGTATTATGAAAGGCTTTTTCTGTGTCTGCTGATATAATTATGTGATATTTATTGTTGTTATTAATATGGTATGGTATGCTTATAACTTTTCTTAACAGTGAATTACCCATGAATCCAAGGTGGTCACAGTGAATTATTTTTAATATGTTACTTTAGCCTCTTTGATAATATTTTAGTCAATATTTCTGCATAAATATTCATTAGGGATATTGGATTATATTCATCTTTGTCTTCTTTTGTCTCCCTAGTTTAGGTATCAGGGACACATTGGGATCATAGAAGAAATTTGGTTAGGGGCCTTTCAATCTCTTTATATGTAGGGGAGAGTTCGCTATTTATTTAAGGTATTTATATGCTATACTACTTTTCTATACCTTATCTTTATCCAGCTTAGGTACAAGTGAAGTTCATGAAATATTTTCCCCATTTTCATGTTTATTTAGTCTCCTCTGGTCCTAAAATTATGAGAACTACAAAGATCTTCCCTCCTTCTACTTATTCCTTCTTTAGTGCATTTGTTTGTTTTTCTCAGATTTTGTCTCTCTCTTTGTTTTAAACATCCGACTGTTGAGTTTCTCTTTCTTTGTTCTCTATTTGAATCTTGGAGATTGAAGGACTCTAAAGAGACCCTTGCCTCTTCTTCCACTTATAGGATGCCCTTTCAAGAAGCTAAAATGTCTTTATCTCTCTAGGTTTCTCTTGTCTCCTGCAGGATTTCTCAACTGGAACATTTAGGAGTAATCTCTTCAATTAAAGGTCTATTTATTCTCATATGAGATTAAGCTCCAAACTGTAGGATCAATTATTCTTGGATGTAGGCCTTTTATCCTTTTACTTTTGCTATATTGTGTCCCAATTTCCTCCTTCCTTTCTTATATTTGCTACATAATCCTTTGTGATTCCAATTATCATCCCTCGGTATGTGTTCTAAGATCATAGGAACATAGATTTAGAACATAGAGCTGAAGGGATTGTAGAATTCATCAAGCCAAATCCTCCCCTGTTTTACAACTGGGGAAACCGAGTCTCAATTAAGTGACTTGCCTAAGGTCACAGAGCTAGTACATATCTAAGACAGGTTTCAAACTCAGTTCTTTGTGATGCAAAGCTCGGTGTTCTCTCCCCTGGGGCACCAACCTGAGCACTTACCACAATGTCTTGGAAGCTCTGGAGTTTGGTGATCATATTTCTCTGGGTGTGTTAAACTGGGCTTTTTTTTTTCATTTAGTGACCTGCGGAGTAAATCTATTTTTCATTTTGCTCTCTGGTCCCAGTAGGCCTGGATAGTTTTTTTTTTCCCTATGATTTCTTAAATTATGATATCTAGGATTTTTGCCTCATCATATTTTATTCTGTTTTGCTTTAAGGTTAACTGATGGATGATTCTTAACTCTGCTAGTTCTATTTTCTAGGTCAGTTGTTCTTGACAGTAAGTTATTTCATTTTCCCCCAATATTGGGATCTTTATACTTTTAATTTTACTGGAATTTTTGCATTGTTTTTTCACTGTTCTATTTATCAGTGTATCCTCTAATTTTCCAAGATTTTCTACCTTCTGTTCCTATATGCTTACTCTCCGCACCCCCCCCCAAAGGTTTTCTTCGAGAACTCTAATTTTATTCTTAATTTTTCCTTCGCTTCCTCCTCCATTTCTTTTAGTAGGCTTTCTATCTACTCTGGAGGACTTGTGGCCAGTTCTTCTTGATTTTCCTAGATGGTTTTACTAGTGATTATTGGGGAATTACTTGCTTCTCCTGGAGTTTTATCGTGGTGTATTTTTTTTTCCTTTCGTTTTGAGGGAATATTTCTGGACCTATGATTTCATCATTGTTGGAAATTCCCAGTCTTGGAATTTTCTCCCTGAATGCAGATTTGTAGCTCATCCCTAATGAATAGTTACAGCGAGCTTCCTTGAACACTGAGAGGTTGTTAGTCAGACAGTCATCAAGCATTTATTAAGTACCTACTGTGTGCCAGACACAGTTCTAAGCTCCGGGGATACCAAAAAAGGTAAAAATATGATCCTTGTCCTCAAGGAGCTGACAATTTGTAAGGAGGAGTCAATATATAAACAACTATGTACAGAATGATATAGATTGTGTAAAGGGGAGACAATGTCAAAGGGAAAGTGAAGTTACTTGCCCTTGTTCACCCACATGGTTTGCTGTCAGATAAAAGACTTGAACCCTATTCTTCCTGACTTCAAAGCCATCACTTCATCCACTACACTGTTCTATATTTTTTAATGCACAGAATTTCTTCATTCTGTCAGAGGTTTTAGGGCAGCCATGTGGCACAATGGATAGAATGCTGGGCCTAGAGTCAGAAAGACTCCTCTTACTGAGTTCAAATGAGGCCTCAGTCACTCACTAGCTATGTGACCCTGGGCAAGTCACTTAACCCTATTTGCTTTGACTTCTGTCCTCTGTAAAATGAGCTGGAGAAGGAAAAGGCGAACCAGTACTTTTGCCAAGAAAACGCCAGGTGGGGTCACAAAGAGTCAGACATGATAGATATGACTGAACAACAAATATCTTCTGTTTGTCCTTTCTTTGGTCTCTCCACTAAGAAGAACTAATAAAAATGCCCTCCTTTGTCATCCTTTTCTGAGCTTTGTTTCGCGATTGTTGCAGTTACTATCATGCTAATTATCCCTTAGCCCAGGACTGGGCTGAGAGTAACTCATTGCCAGCAGCCAGACAGGGATCTCAGTCCCTGGCCTGGAGTAAAGAAGACAGACAATTCTAACCGTCTTGTACCAAACAGAATCCCACTATGTTGTTCCTTGCTGAAATGTTGAGGTTTCATCCATATGTGCCCTTTCTATTTCAATTATATTTTTTTACTCAGCACTTCCCAATTTAGTATCAGATGCAGTTTGAGAATAAGGTTTGTTTGTGTCATTATGAAGTTATTAAATAAGCTTGGACAGGGACTGAATCCTTGCAGCTTTCCCATTCTACGGCAGGTCATAAATCACTACCTTCAGTTTATTTTGCTTCTGCCCGTTGTCAGCTCCTATCATTCTGCTCATCTCGAAGTGAATTTGAATGAATCTTGTGTTTAAAGTTTCATGAGGCACCACATCAAATACTTCCCCAAACTTCCAAGTTAATCACATTGGCATCATTGGCTTTTGTCTAACCCTTCCTGCAATTTTATCACAAAATGCCTTCAAGTAGGCTTTGCGTGATGTTTTTTTTCCTCCTTTAGACACCCCTGCTGCTTATTACCCATAAAGCTGTTATCTTGAGATGTTCAGCAGCTTGCTTCTCAGGCTCAACACTCTGCCTGACAGGTGACCAGCTGGCTCCGGCACATAATATATGCCTTGTACCTCAGCAATAAATCTGGCAGCCACATGCAGGACACCTTGCCCGGGGCTCCATGTCACCTGCAGATTCTGTGTCTCATCTCATGCATATGCTATCCTTGTATGCATATAACACACGTTATCTGAGTGCAACCTACCGCAATCAGTAGTGTGGTTTTAGCTTTCTTTGTCCTGAATGGTGGGCATGTGTGAGCAAGAGGATGTAAAGTAAACATGCCAACTTGCTTTGTCAGCGATAAGACAAATTACCTTGCCTAGCATCCTCTACAGCCATTGATAGTAAAAAAAAATGCATGTTAATATCATCAAAAACATTGATACTTTTGCACAAAAGGTCCCCCCTTTTTATGTCTTTGAGATATAGACCTAGCAGTGGTGTTGCTGGGTCAAAGGGTATGCACAGTTTGATTATTCTTTGGGCATAGTTCCAAATTGCTCTCCAGGATGTTTGGATAAGTTCACAACTCCACCAACAATGCATTAGTGTCCCACTTCTCCCACAACCCCTCCAACATCCATCATTTTCCTTTTTTGTCATACTAACCAATCTGATAGGTATGAGGTAGTACCTCAGAGTTGTTTAAATTTGCATTTCCCTAATCAATAGTTTTTTTTATTTAATAGCACTTTATAATTTTATAAGGCACTTTCACATAGAGGGTTTCTTTATATCTTCATAAAAATGCTGCAAAGTAGGAGATGCAGTGGATGGAGAACTGGACCTGTAATCAGGAAGACCTGAGTTCAAATCCAGCCTCAGACACTTACTAACTGTGTGGTCCTTAGCAAGTCACTTAATTTCTTTATTCTTCCACTGTAAAATGGGGATAATGATAGCACCTACCTCAAAGAGTTGTCGGGCAGATCAACTGAGATAATATTTGGAAAGTACTTAACCCAGTACCTGGAACGTGTTGTCATTCAGTCATTTTTCATTTGTATCTGATTCTTTGTGACCTCATTTGGGATTTTCTTGGCAAAGGTATCTGAGTGGTTTGCCATTTCTTTCTCCAGCTCATTTGACAGATGAGGAAACTGAGGCAACAGAGTTAAGTGACTTGACCAGGGTCACATGGCTAGTAAGTGTCTGAGGCTAATTTGAAACTCAGGTCTTTCTGACTGCAGGCCCAGTACTCTATCCACAGCACCACCTAAAGGCCCACCTGAAATAGAGTAGGTGCATACTAAATGATTGTTGTCTTTGTAAACCCATCCAGAAAGATTTCGTCCAAGGCTATCCAAATAGCAGGTGGAAGAGACAGGACCCAAGCTTCTGATTCAGCCCAGCATTCTTTCTACTGTACCATGTCTCCTTCATCTGAGCTTGGAATTGAAAAAAAAATGAATATAAAAACACAGCCTCTACTACCACCACAATATGCATGTGGATCTATATGATAGAGATGTTAACTTTCTGAAAGTGATTGGAACAAATATGTGAATTCACTAAGACAATAATAGATCATATTTACTGTTGCCTTTATAGGAAAGAGGACTGATAGTATCATTTTTACACATGCTTCTAGGGAGATGGGAAATCTGCAGATGGACAGTTTGGAACCAGCTACTCTGGAAAATAAAGAACACTAAATTTGGAGTCAGAAGGATTGGACTAAAATTTGGTTTTACTCTTAACCAAGTCACTTAACCTCTTTAGATGTTAAGTGTCCTTAACAGGAAAATGAAGTGGTTGGACCAGATGATTTTAAGGTCCTTTCTATCTCTAAATCTTGTGTTTCGAGTAAGGAATCATTTTGGAACTGATTGGGAGAGGGAGAACTTAAATAGGTGTAAATATTGTGGTATAAGAGGCTATACTCTATGGATCAAAATATACAATTTTTACAGTCATATAAGCCCAGCTTCCTTAAAGAGATAAGTCATATTCTCTTATCCATCCCCAAATAACAACTAAATGCAATTGCTTCCACTAGACCTTGGATCATCATGTTTTATATAATGTGGCCTATTTCCAGCATGAAGATTTTTAAAAACTATGTCTATTAATAAGGGATCTTAGATATCAGTAATTTTGCCTCAGGAAAGAGGAAGAAGGGGATAATGTAGAATAGTAAATAGAAATTCAGCCTCCAAGCAAGGAAATCTTGGGTTCAGCTCCTGCCTCCAATGCTTACTAGTTGTAGGGTCATGGACAATTCACTTAGCCTGTAAGTATCCCTGCATAGCTCTCTAAGACTACAAGTTACAGATGAGGTCTTGATCTGTATTGCAGAAAGGAATATCCATACAGGGAGTTCACCATTCTGATTAAAAAACATCCAAAAATGCAGACATAATATTTCAAAAAAGCTCCTTTCACATAGTAAGTATTTAAGAAATATTCATTGAATTGAAGTTTTATTTTACTTCTGTCTCCAAATTTCTTGCTCCTTTTCTCCAAGGAGTTCAAAAGTTTTGTCCAGCATGTATATAATTAAATTTATGGACATGTGATTCATGAACAGATTAGGAATTTCACATAAAACAAGAAATTCTTTCTCTCCCAGAAAGGATTGGTTCCCTTGATTCCAGGTGGTATTTGAAAAATTGCTCACCATCACAGAGAAGAAAGTCTTAAACTCTTTCCCTGGCAAAGCCAAGGAAAAAAAGTTTAATCAGATCAGGTGACAGCTGAAGCTGCCAGGAATTTGAAACAATGAAAGCTGCCATGTAAGTAAAGGATATGAATGCAAATGAGAGGCCAAAAGCAAAAAAAAGTACAGATGGGAGGTACAGGTAGAACTAATATAGAAGGACAGAACTCAGTACATGGACCTTTTATGAAGCACGAGCCAAAAGATACAGGTTCTGGCTCTGCCCGTTCATGGCAGTGGGTGCTCACAATAAGTCTTTCTTCTTCATTTTAGAATGGCTACATCTAGGGACAGGAAATCTATTTGCTCATGAAAGCCTGATGGCTTTGATAAACTAAGTATTCATCTAATTTCCAGAGGCTGTTTCTCTTGGTTCAGAACTGGTTACTTATACCTATAGAAAGAGGATAAGTTTAAAGACATACTCCTTTTTGAAAGATCTAAAAGAAGGGAGGAATGGAGAAGGAGAGGAAAGGAAGAGGATAATAAGGGAGGGAAGCAGGGAGGAAGTGAAAGGAGGGACAGGAAAAGGAGCAAGAAAGGAGAGGAGAGAGGGGGAGAGAAAAGGAAAGGGAGATAGGAAGAACAGACTAGATGGAGAGGGAGAAGGAGAGGGAGAAGAAAGGGAGAACAAATAAGAAGGAAAAGAAGAAGAGGGAAAGAGATGGAAAGAGAGAAGGCAAAAGAGAACAGAAGGGATGGAAAGAAAAAGGGAGGGGAGAGGAGGAAAGAGAGAAAAAAGGGAAGAGGGCAAAAAGGAAAAGGGAGAGTGAAGGGAAAGGAGAAAGGGAGAGAGAAGGAGAATGAGAGAGAAAACAATGAGAGTGAGAGATAGAGAGAGAGAAAGATAGAGAAAGGAAAGGGGAAGCAGAATAGTGAGAGGAAAAAGAGGAGAGACAGAAAAAAGGGAGAGCTAGGTTAATAAAACATACTTGAGGCCGTGCGCTATTTGTTCACTGAACTATAGAACATTTTAAATGTATAATTAATTCTAGGCAAATTAAAGACATGACACTCACCATAGTATTTTACAAGAGAATTTGTGTTAATATCTTACATTTTTTCAGACTAAATCATCCTACTGAATGGTTTAACAGTGGCTCCATATTTATAAGAGCTCACATGGGTTTTTTTTTTCTGTCTACCTCAGTTGTCAGAGCATTTTGGGAAGGGTTCCAATTCAGCTATTTTTCCATGAGGTCCGTAGGACTCCATACAGCAGCTTGTGATTATGTTGCCTGTGGCTGCACATAGCTGTTGGTTTCCTGTAGTATAAATAAGAGAACAGCTAAAAATGTAATGTTTTGCTTTTGCTGAGAAAAAGTTTACAATAAATGGCAAGGGATTGCCCTCATTGGATAATTCAAGTGGAAAAAGTTAAATGAAAACAAATGAGATAAGAGAACATTTAAAATATGTTACCTCCTTAAGACAGTGCTTCAGTTTTCAAATCTGTATTCATATAATTTATATATTTCTTCACCAAAGGCCATTCCAATTGATAAACTCCTTAGGAAAGAATGTCAATCTATCTTTTTTAACTAAAAAATTAATAAGTTAGGCAGTTAAAATCATTGACTAAGCGGGGCAGCTAAATAGTGAAGTAGATAGAACACCAGGGCTAGAGAAAGGAGGACCTGAGAGTTCAAGTCTGGCCTCAGACTCTTAATAGCTGTGTGAACCTAAGCAAGTCTCTTAACCCTAATTGCCTCTCCCTCACACCCAAAAAAGTTAAAAAAAACCCACTCATTAAAAATAATGAGTTAGATTGAGGGTAATGGGTAGAATGCTGAAGTCAGGAAAAAAAAACCTGGATTCAAATCTTGAGATACCTGTGTAACCTGGGCAAGTCATTGAATTTCTTTCATGAATAGTTTGTTACCCGTAAAATAGGGAAAATAATATGTACCCACTGCATAAAACTGTTCAAAGAATCCTAGAACTTGAGAACTGGAAGGGACCTTTGCAGCTATGTAACTGACTCCCATACCTGAAAGGAATTCCATGATAATATCCTGCAAGTTGGTCATCCGGTGGACTCGCTTCCTATCTCAAAGTAGCCCATTCATCTTTTTGACTGCTCCAGCTGTCTGAGTTGTGATTGTTTGTTTCCCAAAACCAAGCCTCAATTTACCTCTTTGCAACTTCTTTCCATTGTTTCTGGTTCTGCGTTCTGTGGACTAAGGACACGAGCTAAATCCCTCTTCCGTGTGATTCAGTCATTCTTTCAGTTACATCTGACTCTTCATGACCCCATTTGGGGTTTTCTTGCAAAGATACTAGGGTAGTTTACCATTTTCTTCTCCAGCTCATTTTTTTATAGATGAGGAAACTGAGGCAAACAGGGTTAAGTAACTTGCCCAGGATCACACAGTTAGTAAGTGTCTGAGGCTACATTTGAACTCAGGAGCACTCTGTCTACTGTAAGATTTGAATATAGCTATCACTCCAGTCCCTCTATTCTACAAGTTAATTGGAATGAAGGCCTTTCACCATCTTTAATACCCTTCTCTGGATATTCTCCAGCTTCTCCACATTCTCCATCAACTGTCATATGCAGAATTAAAGATGATACTCCACATGAAGTCCAATAAGGGCAAAGTAAAGAAGACAATCAATCCTTGTTCTCAGAAGCTATGCTTCTCTTAATGTAGCCCGAGATCACATTATAGCGAGGGCCCCAGTTGGTACAAATTATGAATCCCATCAAGCTGTTTCATGTGTTCAAATTCACACTATTCAAAGTTAAAATTATGTAAAAATATGGTCATTGACTTCAGCCCAATGGAAAAATGCAGTTCAAATTCGAATAGGGCAACTGCTTGTCAGTTCTTCCCTAGCCCTCAACCATTGAATGGGCATGGCCTCAGAAAAATTGAGACCTGGGAAAGACAATTTTAAAAGGCCAAGGTCACCTATTGAATCCTGGGCCAGTCATCTTGACCTTTGTCTTCCCATTGGACTGGATTGAATGACTAGAGGAAAGAGTGAGGCTGATGACTTTGAGCAGCAATCCCTCGCTTAAATCCAATTCATTTGCAAGACATCACCTTTATGATGCCTTTATGATCGCCTTTATTGGTCTTCTTTGAGAATGAAAGATGATCAACAACAACTATTTGGCAGAATCCCTTATTTGCACCAATCAAGACCTGCCTATAGCTTTTTGTGGCAACCATATCTCACAGACTTGGCAGGGAGTCCTAGGAAGGAATGGAGTTGGAACCAGCTACAACAATGATCACTTGCTACTGAAGACTTGTGCATCTCACGACCTTCTCATTACCAACACTGTCTTCTGTTTACCTGAATGCAATAAAACTTAATGGATGCACCCTCGAAGCAAACACTGGCATTTAATAGACTACGTAATTGTAAGAAGAGACAGACAGGATGTGAGAGTGACAAAGGCAGCGTGCTGTTATGGCAAGCAAAGTGGGACTTTTCACTGTTTTTTCTTTTGGAGTGCTTCTCAGCATTGAGGCAACCAAGTGCCTTTGATTGTCCCTTGCCTTTGGTTGAATCAAGACTCTTTCATGACAACCAACCAACCAAAGCTTTTTGTGGCACCCATATCTCACTAGTGACTCAAATTGAGCTTATGGTCCACTGAAAACCTTAAATCTTTTTCAGATAATTTGCCTCCCCGGATTGAACTTATAAAGTTGATTTTTAACCCAAGTGTAACTTTACTTTTGCTCTTATTGATTTTCCTGTTACTAGATTAGCCCAATATCAAGACCATGTTGGATCTTGACTCCAATACATTAGTTATTCCTCTCAGTTTATTAAAAAGATTCACTTGATCTAAAGAGAAATCAAAGTGTTTTGTATCATCTGCAGATTTGATAAGCACACCATCTATATTTTTGTCCCTTGATAAAGGTGTTAAACAGCATAAGGCCAAGCACAGAACCCTGGAGCACTTTACTAGAGACTTTAAGTACTCTTTGAGTTTGACCAGCCAACCAGCTCTGAATCCATCTAATTATATTATCAACATCTCTCTAGTCAGTATCTCTCCATCTTCTCCACATGAAGAGTATGACTTACTTTGTCCAATGCTTTACTAAAATTTGAAATAAACTAAATATCCAGAATTCTCCTAAATTTCTACTTTAATAACCCTGTATCAAAAGAAATAAGGTTAGTCTGGCAATAACCCGTTTTGGATG